>NW_026125301.1:0-213447 GCF_943737965.1 Phodopus roborovskii | reverse complement strand
TTCTCTGTGCTATATTGTTTCCTGATCTAAAAGTGGGTATACACAATTCACATAGTATTAGCTGAAATATACAATTAGGAAGAACAAAGAAAAATTTAAATGGAAATGAAATAGTTTGGAGACGTGATTGAATTTTGAATTAGAAAACTGTTCTAGAACCAGGCAATTTTCTTCATGCTTTCATTTTACTCAACTATATATTATTATTCTCCAATCGTTCACTGATAAGCAATGACATATTAGGGCTTGGTTCTCGGAGGTAGTTTGTAGGGTCAGACTTGAAAAAAAACAGGCTATTCTAGGGACCTGCTTTAAACACTAAGGTATAGATATATGTGTGCAAGATGCTATAGCACAATAACAGGGACAATAGGATGGGCTAGGGTTAAAAGAGGTATCCCAAGAGAGAGGATGCTTCACATCCACCTCACAGATCAGGCACAGAGGCTGAAGGCATTCTGAACAGTTTGTGTGCAAAACATGACTGCCAGAGTAGGGATTGATACAGGTCAGATGTCAAAGATTAGAGGGAGAAGCAGGGGCAAACTTGCAAGCATCCTACATTTATGCTAAAGAGATAACAAAGCATCAGATATCATGAAAGCAACTTTAACCCCTAGGAGTGACATTGGAATGATGCATTAGATGCTCACTGGGGACCACAGTGCACAGGAGAGTCTGGTGGGAGTTAACATCAGCAAGAAAGGAAACTCAAGAGCAGGTACAGGCCTCTGTATGGGAAGATGCAGGGCTGTAAGGACACAAAGAAGATAGTGGAAAAATAAAGAGGAAGAAGGAAGAGGAGGGAGAAGTTGCACTGAAAACCATTTACAATTTCAAAGACAGGGTTGCAGGGCAGCACGTGACAGAGCAGACCTGAACAACTGAGGAGGCAGGAGTCAAAGGCAGCCTTAAGACCAGCATTCTAAAAGATTTTCATCACTTTTAGTAGCAGGGCTTGAAAGCCACTGCACTTAAAGTCAGTTTTTCAAAAGCCAGTTCACCAACCAGTTCTCTGTCTTTACTTTTTCTTCTTAACCATTCGATATGGTTACACAGAAGTGTGTTAGTTGAGCCAGTCTTACTAGCCTAGGATTTGTGAGTACCTGTGTCAACCAGCTTTCTTATTCTTTTTTCATTCTATAGTTATAGTTTCACAAACATCAGCTTGTTCTAGAACCCTGTTGAATTGTACACAGAAATAATGGAGGTGGTTTCCAAAAAATTAAGCCCATGATGGTTGTGTTGCGCAAAACTCAAGGCAAGCAAAAATGCCATATAATATAGCTAAAATGATTGTTTGAACTAATTATTCATCTAGAGAAAGTCACACCAGGACAAAGTAAATGAAGCACACTTATTTAAAATATTTTATCTGGCTTTTTAAAAAATTGTTTACTACATTTTAAGGACACAAGAATGACTTGATGAGAGTAATACTTACATATGATTTTAATATGCCCCATAGTTGCACACATTACAAAACTTGGTCCCAACCTGGCAGTACTGTTTGGGAAATAGAACATTTTAAGACAAGTGCCATAGTTTGTAGAGAAGTAGACCACTGTGGAGAGAGCCTTTGGAAGTTACAGCCTGGCTTGGCTTTGGGTTCCTTCCAAACTGCAGAACAAAAGTCACAGTGATATTGCAGGATGTGTGGGACTTTTTCAGCTGTCATGTTTCTCTGAACCATGAGCCAAAACAAATCATTTCCCCACCACTTAAATTGATTCTGTTGAGCCAGGTGATGGTTGCACACACCTTTAATCCCAGCACTTGGGAGGCAGAGACAGGAGGATCTCTGTGAGATTGACTCTCTGAGCCTTTTATTTTCCAAGCCACAATTAAAAGTCTCCCCACCAAAAAAAAGTCTAGGTCAGATGGTTTTAGTGCAGAATCTACCAGACTTTCAAAGAAAAATTAAATGCCAATACTCCTCAAGTTATTCCACAAAATAGAAATGAGAAACATTGCCCATTCATTTTATGAGGCCACAGTTACCTGGATACCAAAATCATATAAAGTCTCAACAAAGAAAGGCAATTACAGACCCATTTCCCTTTATTAAGATAGAATTTAAAATACTTTAAAAAATAAATAAAATACTTGAAAACCAAACGGAAGAATATAAAAAAAAAAAAAAGAAAAATCATCTACCATTCCACCATGATTAAGTGGGATTAATCCTAAAACAGGCAAAATGATGGTTTAACATCTGAAAATACCGATTTTCAGAAATATCAGAAAATGTAATCAATTATATAAACTAAGTGAAGGAAAGAAAAAAAAACCCACAAGATCATTTTATTAGATGTATAAAAAGCCTTGATAATATCCAACAGTCCTTCATTATAAAAACCCTGGAGAGATTAGGGATACAAGAGTCATACCTAAATATAATAAAGGCAGCTTACAACAATCCCACAGCCAACATCAAATTAAATGTAGAGAAATCCAAAGCAATTCCATTAAAATAAGGAACAAGACTGGAATGTCCACTCTCCATATTTATTCAATATAGTACTTGAAGTTCTAGCTAAAGGAAAAGACGAGGTATTAAGAGAAATCTGTCCAGAGATCTACTATAATGATCCCAACTAACAATCTAAGCAGTAGTGGAGAGGCTCCCTTAAATTCCCTTCCCCTAGTAGCTGATGGAAGCAGAAGCAGACAACCACCGCTAAACACTGAGCCAAACTCTTGGAATCTAGTTACAGACAGGAAGGAGTGATGAGCAAAGGTGTCAAGACCAGGCTGGAGAAACCCATAGAAACTGCTGATCTGAACAAGTGGGAGCTCATGGACTCCAGACTGATATCTGGGAAACCAGCATAGTACCAACCCAGATTCCCTGAATGTGGAGTTAGTTGGGGAGGACTGGACAGTTTATGGGACCTCTGGTTGTGGGTCAGTATTTATCCCTAGTGTACAAATAGACTTTGGGAGCTCATTCCACATAGAGGGATACTCCCTCAGCCTAGACACATGGGGGAGGGTCTGGGCCCTGTGTCCACATGATATGACAGACTTTGAAGACTCCCCTTGGAAGGCTTCACCCTCCCAGGGAAACAGAAAGGGGATGGAATGTGGGTTGGTAGGAGGGACAGGGAAGGACAGGAAGGTACAGGAACTGGGATTGATATGTAAAAAAAAAAAAAAAAAAAAAAAAAAAAAGACAACTGAAGTAGATCAAGGGGGTACAAATTGAAAGGAAGTAGTTAAAGTATGGTTATTTCCATATGATATGATAGTATACTTAAATGAGCATAAAAAGTCCACCACAGAACTCTTACAACAGATAAATACTTTCAGGGAAGTGGCTGGATACAAGATTGATTAAAACAAAATAAAAAAACAAAACAAAACAAAAAAATCAGTAACCTTTCTAGATACAAATGACAAACAGATTGAGAAAGAAAGCAGACAAACACTTTCACAATAGCCTCATATGATATGACATAAAATAGCTAACCAAGTAAGTGGAAGACTTGAGTGATAAAACCTTCACATCTTTAAAGAATGTTAAGAAGATATCAGAAGACCTAAGAACGCCCATGCCTATGGATTAGTAGGACTAATAGTAAAAATAGCTATTCTACCAAAAGTAATCTATACAATCAAATTCCTATAAAAATTCCATCACAATTCTTCATTTCATAAACCTTGGAAGGACAATTCTCAACTTTGTAGGTAAAAGCAAAAAGAGAAAAAGAAAAAAAGAAAAAGAAAGGATAGTTAAATCAATTCTGAATATTGAAAGAACTACTAGAGGTATCAACATCCCTGATTTCTAGTTCTACTACAGAGATATAGTAATAAAAACAACATGGAATTGACATAAAACATTAACAATGATCAATAGAATCAAACTGAAGACCCAGACATAAATCCCCACATATATGGAAACCTGAATTCTGATAAAGAAGCCAGAAACACACAATGGAAAAAAAGACATTATCTTTAATAAATAGTTCTAGTTAAGCTAGATGTCTGCATGTTGAAGAATGCAAATAGATCCATATTTATCACCCTGCACAAAACTCAAGTTCAGGTGTATCAAAGACATCAACATAATACCAGATACACTGAACTTGATAAAAGAGAAAGTGGGGGAATAGCTTTGAAGGCATTGGCACAGAAGATGACTTTCTGAACAGAACACTGGTAGCATAGGCACTAAGGTCAACAATTTATAAATGGGACCTCATGAAACTGAAAAACTTCTGTAAGGCAAAGGACACTGTCCATAGAACAAAATGCAGCTTACAGAATGAGAAAATATTTCTGCCAATTCCTCACGCAATAGGGGACTAATATCCAACATATATAAAGAACTCAAGAAAGTAGATTATCAAAACATCAAATAACCCAATTTAAAAATGGGTAAATCAGGGTGTGGTGGTGCATGCCTTTAATTCCAGTACTCTGGAGGCAGAAGCCCCCGAATCTTTGTAATTCTAGTCCACCCTCATTTACAAAGTAAGCTCCAGGACAGCAAAGTCTGATAAATCAAAAAAAAAATATCCAAAAACAAAAGAGAGAGAGAGAGAGAAAGAAAGAAAAAGAAAAAAAAAGGAAGAAAGAAAAGAAAGAATTAAACATGGGGTACAGAATTCTAAACAGATAAATTTCAAAAACTGAGAAACACTTAAATGTCAGCATCCTTAGCCATCATATCTACTAATCAAATCAAAACGACTTTGAGTTTCCATCTTATACCTTTCAGAATGACTAAGACCAAAACACAAGTGACAGTTCATGCTGTTGAGGATGTGGAACATGAGGAACACCCTTTAATTGCCCATGGGAATGCAAACCTATACAGTGACTATGGAAATCATTATGGCAGTTCCTCAGAAAAATTAGGACTGGATATCTCTCAATACCCAACTATACCAGCCCATGGTCGTATACCCAAAGGACACTGCATCTTACCGCAGGACATTTGCTCAACTGTGTTTGTTGCTGCTTTGGAAACAACCTGGATGTCCCTCAGCAGAAAAATGTTGTAGGAATGAATTCTACTTTATAAAATTGTTGTTCCTTGAGTTATAGTTTCAATGGTGGTCTTGCATTTGGCAATAGATAGCTCAGTAGGGAATTATTTATGGAGATGTCTGTGTTCTTTCTGAGGAGTCTCCTAGAGGCCATGAAAAAGAACAGATCTGTACATGCCAGCAAAACAGTGTTGGAGATGAGCATATAGGACTGTTAAATGTTTTTTTTGTTTGTTTGTTTGTTTGTTTTTTGGAGGGGGGACATTCATCTAAGGTGAGGTGATATTGAAATGGCCACAGGATTGCTTTAGTAAACTCTTATTTTGTTTTGAGATTTATTACCCAGGAAAACCAATTTATTTCTCTAATTAACTTCTTCCTTGTGAGCTTTTACTCATAGAAAGACAAAGAATTTTGATTAGCAAGTAATTGATATGGTCCAGACACTGCTTTGCCTTATAAATTGCTAAAATAAAATCATTCTACATTCACTACACTCAGAGATAAACCAAATCACAAAGATAATCATCTCTAGTACAGAGAATTTTCTAAGAAGAAAAATAGCCCAAAATCTTAACTGATTGCTGCCACTGCACTGGATTATATAATTGTCATGCCAAAAGGGTTTGTCTCTACCAGCATTTATATTTTCTTCCCCCCAAATTAAAATAAATCTGGAAAAAAACACTCTGGGAAGGTATGTCAGAGGGAAAACTTTGGAGGAGATATAAATTTTTAAATTTTAGGCAAGCAAAACTGCAAGAAATGGCAGGAAGATTAAGTTGAAATATCCAGTAAGCTTCTGAAAAGGAACATACAATTTTGGAGTGAGATTTGTTGGAAGATTTGTTTGGGAAATCATGAAAATACACTTAATGGGTGAGCTCAAAAAGAAACAATAGTGAAAATCAATAGGAAAAACTCAAGACACTCACATTCAGACTCAAAGGGTAAGAGACATGCAGCATGTAAGAGGAAGAAAACCAGGAAAGAAGTGCAGATTCAGGTGCCTGGGAGCACTTTAAAGGGGAGCTGCTATAAAGACATCATGACAGGGCTGTTCCTAGAGAGAGAGAGAGAGAGAGAGAGAGAGAGAGAGAGAGAGAGAGAGAGAGAGAGAGAGGGGTTGATTGCTCTGTTGTCAGAACAGGGCAAATCCTGCTGGTGAGCTAGGAGGAAGAAACAGATCTACTGAAAAGGCTGAGAAACAGGAAGAAGGAGAGGGTCGTAGACAGAATTCCCTGGAGGAGGGAGGCATAAGGAGAGGATTGGGAGGAAAGAAATGATAAACAGAGCTGCATAACCAAAGATATAGAACATGTCCCTTCTAATGTAGTCATCTTGAAATACCTATGGGAGTGAAGGAGGACAGGAATGTGAGAGGAGAAAAAGCAAGTCCTGATGGCCTCTGGGGAAGAGAGATTAACATTGCACAAAGGGAATCTAGATGATGCTTCTTCAATGGCCAGACTAAATGTGTGTGGCTCTGTGATAGCATTGTTTAATTCTATACTTTTTCCTACCAAGTTGAGCAGCTGAAGAACCAAAGAGGGAGGACCTGAGCCAGTGCACTCCCAAGCAGTTCAGCACATGGAAGAGACTCCAAGGCTGGCCAGCAGTCAGGAGAATGAAAAGGAAGCACCCACAGCAGAGATAGCAGGCAAAATCAGGGCAGCATGCAAGGGGCCAGGGAGAGGGCAGAAGCACTGGAGTGGTGGCAGTGGACGGATGGCAGGCAGCACAGGCCTGCGGGGAGATCTCCAAAGGAAAGTAATGACTGTCAGCAGGGTCTGCGTGTCCATTGCTGGTAAAGAGCTATGCCTTCAGCAAAGGCAGAAGCCAGCGATGGAAAAGAAGGATTGGCATTGAAAAACACGAGCACCAGAGCAGAAACAGGAAACCTTGCAAGGCAATTGATGGTTTTATGCAATGACATGGAAAAATAGTTCTTGAATGAAATGAGTACCCAAGTTTTCCCACAACAGGGTTTTCAATCGTTCATGCATTGGATCAACCCATTTTGTTCTGTATTTTTAATACTCAACTCAAGAAGACATGGCTAATATTCTGTATGTCATAAAATGTTCCCAGCCAGGTCCCAAATTTTCCTTGTCTTCTGCTGTTGTTGTTAATATTGTTTCCTCCTGTTTTCTTAGCTTTAGAACCAAAGTACTCAGACAAGATCATGGTATCCTGACAATGCCACACAGAGTTATCTTACACAGACTTCTACCAGATTTTTGTTTCTGTTTAACTTGCCTCCTTTAGGCTATGAATCACAATATAAAATGTTTTTATAGCACAAAGAGAAAGAATCAAAGGGAGGGGCTGAGAAAGGGCAGAAGGGAGTATGAAGGAATAGAGGGAAAGTAAGAAAGAATAGAACAAAAAGTAACTTCCCATGAGCCATCTCTTTCTGAAAGAAGATTCTTCATATGTGAAGTGAAGACATAATCCTACCTCGAATAAGCACTTTTGAGGTCAGTGCGGCTTGGGATCTAGTTTCCTCTACATGAGTTTTGTATCACACAGTTGTCTGGCAGAAAGACTAATAAACCTACAATCCTTCACCACGGCAAGCACAGCAATAGCAAAGTTTAATTTACAGCATATGCTTGTATTTATATTAACAGAATACACCTTAAGGAGATATTTGTAGACAAACCTGTGCTTCACAAGTTGAAATTTAATCGAAGGAAGCATGATATAGCACACATAAATTCACTGTATATTTGTAGTATACAGTATACAGATATTATAAGTGGAGTAAAATATATCTCATAGTAGTTTTGTACAAAACCTTCCAAAGAGAGTAGATCATTTACTGAAAAATGTTCAAGTGAAACATGGAGTTACAAACAAAATTTAGTTACTCTCCCTCCTGTGAGAAATGAAACTATTTAATTTTCATGTTCAAATTTGTCATGTATTATTACCCAGTGAAACTCGCATCCAAACAAATTTTAAAGTTGTCCATGTCAAAGACTTTTAAGGGTTAACAGCTCTATGATGGGAATGTTACACTTACAAAGCATTACTGTGAAGATGCGAATTTCCACTGTGGAGTCTTGTAGGGGTGTATTTTCTTTAGTGTATAATCCTTATGGCCCTGACAGTTAGACAATTCTAATTTCAAACATGACTAGTGAGGCTGATTCCTATCGGGATGCAAATAATCATTTGAAGAGAAAAATAGCAATTGTCCAATGTTCATTCCATTTGTAAAGACATTTTCCAAGTATACAAAAGTGTACAGACACTCCACAGTGACATCCATTTCACAGCCATGAGCTCCTTGTCATTCCAATCTGCTGCTGGAAAGCACTGTCTCTTCAGTAACTGACAGGCACAGTTGCCCCTCCTACTGCAGAGGAGTTCATTCTTTGAAAGGTAACTAACCTATTTAATTCCCCCGTGACTCTCCAGCTGCCATAGAACCAAGATTCTCCAAATTTACCTTAACAAAAGTTATTTATTTTTTCTCGTGTTTGGTATTTTGCCTGCATATATGTCTGTGTACTACTTGCATTTGGACCAGATACTCTTGGAGAACAGAAGGCATCTCCTCCCCCTGGGACTGGAATTAGAGAGTTTGTGAGCCACTATGTGGGTGCCAGCAATTAAATCCTGCATCCTGTGGAAGAACAGCCATCTTAGCTGCTGATCCATTTCTCTAGGCCCTCCAAAGTAACTTTTATTTAAAATTTAAAAAAGTATTTTAGAGAATAGTTTTAACTTTTTCTTAATTAAAATTTCAGGCACCAGGGTAGACTTAATTTAAAAAAATAATTCAGAAGACACTGAACCCTGATATTCTTTGTCTTCCAGATCTTTCTGGTACTTTGAAGAACTGAACTGCCAACTCATTCGGAAAGGAAGGGGGATGCCAAAGTCACAGCCCTAGACCCAGTGAGCCTGCATTCAATGGGGCTGGCATGTAAAAGAGTCCGCTGAAGGTCAGCCTTCATCTGATAGAACTAGAATCCATGGGCTGCTAAAAGAACCAAGGAAAGGAAACCACTCCAGCCACAGAAAGAGCTCAGCAGCCCCCATGTTGCACTGATACCAAAGAGCTTTGTCCTCACTTCCTCCCCCTCCGAAAGAGCCCCCACTCAACCCATGCTTCTGCTCTTGTCTGTGCCTTACTTTAGTGGGCGCCAAATGCAACTGCGAGTCATGCACAAATGGAAGATTGAGTATTTGTTGTTGAACTGAGATAGCTTACCCGATTCCGGACAAACAAACTGCTGAAAATTAAAACCTACAGTGCAGAATGAAACTACAAAACCGAATGGCTACAAGAGAGGCCAAGCACCCAGAAACTCAGCCTTCATGGTTTTTTGTTTTTGTTTTTGTTTTTATTTACTGAAAAGGCAGGATGCTGATTTTGCCAAGGGCTTTGGGATTTGCAGGAGCCTAGACAGAATTTAGAGTCAGTGTACCAGAGTTCCTTTTGGGGGAATTTTCCATTGGAGGAATAATTTTTCTATAAATAGTCTGTGAAACAAAATTTTAAAATCATAATGAGACTTCTCTAATCAAATCTGCCTCCTAAAATCAGAAATAATTTTAGTGGCTCTCTTGACAACAGCAGCACAATCTGCCACATGACCTTAATGTGCCTGGGACTCAGCTCATCACTGTAGGAAATGGTTTAGCTGAACTGCCATTTTGGAAATTGTCCCGCTCTCAGAAGAATACAATAGATTTTATATTACACAAAGAAAGGTGATAATTAATTTACCTTTCTTAGAGAGAGATATTTTCACCAAATGTATTCTCAATTCATGTTCATCTAAAAAGGAATTTAACCTACACATAATTTTGTAGAGCATGGGTCATAGCCTGACCCCAATTTAAGAAAGATGGCTATACTTTGTGAAGCTACATATGTGAAATAAATGCTAGTATAATGACTTTACCCTTCTTTAAGACACCATTACAGGGTACTCCAAAGCCAAATTAATTTCTGTAAATGTCTTATTGGATATGAGGGCAAGAAGGTAGAGTGGGCATTCCTGTTACTGACCTTGTAGGAGATCGTTCTAAGGTTGTCTGAGACAGTCTGGGCCAAGTATGTGTTGCTAGAGAAGTTTTTAGGATTAAGAAATGATTACAGTAAGGTGCTTTAATCCTGTAGACACTGAGATTGGACATGTTCTGACATTAGTTGAGATACTTCAATCAGGCCCTCACACTTAATAAAAGGCTAATAGTTCTCAAAGCAAGGGCCTGCTTTCCACTTTCAGCTTCTCACACGTTAGATCTTACAGTTGCAGAATAAAGGTACTATTTAAAGGATGGTTCAGCACCATGAGAACTAAGTCACTGTAACAAACAGATCATGAAAGCCCTAGAATATTTATTTTCTTTTTGATGATTTAGTTGGGTTGAAGGGACTACCCTTATTTGGGGAATCTAATACTTAAAAAGAATTCATTTCCAAAAGTTAATGCAGTTTTTAAAAATGCTTTATTTTTTTATGCTTCCACTTTATAACGTAGGAAAATTTGTGTACTCCCTGAGGACAGAGGAGTCATCCCGGTCACTTACCACTCACTCACAGACACACTTATGTGGAAACTGCCATCCAATCATCACAGCTCCACACAAGTCCTACATAGAAAAGTATTGGTGTTTTCAGATTCTTTAATTTCTGAGGTCATAACATAATGGCTTCATTTTTCCCTTTCCTTTCCTCCCTCCAAACTGTCCTTGCTATATCTCTGGTTTCTTGCTATATATCTGGTTTCTTTTTTCATTAATTGCATTTTGACTGGATGGGATTTTTATTTCCAAAATATTTGTTTCTATAAAGAGTAATGGAGTAGGAAGTTGTTACTTTTTTTTGAATTAGGAGAGGGTGGAGTTCCTTAGGCTACAAGATGAGAAATAGGGCAATGACCTTAGGTTAGCTCAGTCTATTAAGATAAAGAAGCAAACTGAAGGCTTGTGGCTGAATACAGCTGCTGGTAACAGATAAATAGATACATAGCATCTACTATGTGGCTGTTTTTAACAATTTGTTTTCCATTTCTTTTTCTTTATTTATCTGTTTTAAGACAGCAACTAACACACTATGTAGACCAGATAGGTCTTGAATTCACAGAGATCTGCCCTCCCTTTCAAGAACTGGAACTAAAAGTGTATGCCACCATGACTGGTGTTTATTTTTACTTTTAGTTACATGCATGCATGTCTGTGTATAGAAAGGGGCAGGTGAGTGCTTGCACTCTCAGAAGTCAAACAAGGATCCCCTGGCATTGAACTTATAGGTGGTTGTAATCCTCTGTCAAGGATGCTGAGAACCATGGCTGGTCCTCTGCAAAGGCAGTGCATGCTCCTAACACCAAGAACATATGAAATATTTTGTAGTTACTAAGTGTTCCCTCTGTGGTACAATTATCATACATCTATAGCCGAGGCGTTCTTGGATCTTATAGAAATGATATTGATTTATTTCAGGAACACAGAAGCCATCTTTTACATTCCTCATAGTTGCTATCTATTATCACTTGTTCACGTGGGACTATTAGGATGAAGTGAGTTGAACTAGACCTGCATTTGCTTCAAAATGTGACCCAGGTGTCCTCTTAGTGTTCCCTGCACTACCAGCATAAAACTATCTGTCTTTTTTTTTTAATTAAAATGACTATTCCACAATCATTCCATCAATGTGGGATTGGATGCACTTGAGTCTCCCCATGGTAACGAGCTACTAATGTACTACTACGCACACTAGAGGATGGATACCAAGGTGTCTATATGAATACTATCCATAAAATAGATGTTTAACTTATTTTCTATTAAGACAATATTTAATCAGACACATGTGCCTATGAAATAAAATGTTATTGGGGTGCTGTGTGTGTGTGTGTTTATGTTTGTGTGTCTGTGTCTCTATATATCAAACACTTCTGATCCACCAATCAGAATTATAGGAGCACAGAGCCCAACCCTTGACTTTTCTTCCTCAAACAGTGCCTGAGAAAAAAGTAAGGCCATTTATGTGTATGCCTCTGAGAACTTGGTGACTTGAAATCCTTGTCTATCTGACTAACTGAGGTGGCATATAGGTCTCTTGATATATTTCTCTGAAAATATCTCTTCCCTTCAAGAAGACTGAACTTTTTCCAGACTGTATAGCCAATTAAAAATAAGCCTTGAGATCCCCTGAGATCATAATGTACTTAATCATCTATCCTGTGCATGGTTAACCTTCCTTTAAAACAGTGATCCCCCCTCAAGACCCAGCAATACCACTCCAGCATATACCCAAAGGAAGCTCAATCATATTACAAGAACACTTGCTCAACTATACTCATAGCAGCATTATTCATAATAGCCAGAACATGGAAACAACTGAAGAATGGATAAAGAAAATGTGGTATATTACACAATGGAGTATTACTCAGGGGGGAACAAACAATGACATCATGAAATTTGCAGGTCAATGGATAGAACTAGAAAAAAAAAAACATCCTGAGTAAGGTAACCCAGACACAGAAAGACAAACACAGTATGTATTCACTTATAAGTGGATATTAGATGTAAAGCAAAGCTGCATTCCACAGTTCCAGAGAAACTAGCTAACAAGGAGGATCCTAACAGGGACATGAATGAGAACATAAGGGAACTGGATACTTGAGTTGCAGGAGGATAGAGAGGGAGAGCAATGAAAGAGATATCTTGATAGAGGGAGCCATGATTAGGGTTAGTGAGAAACCTGGTGCTAGGGAAATGTCCAGAAATCTACAGGATGAGCCCAGCTAAAACTCCTAGGAAGAGTTGGAGAGGGTGGCTGAATTGGCCTTCTGTAATCAGACTGGTGACTATCCAAACTGTCATCATAGAACCTTCATCCAGTAAGTAATGGAAGCAGATGCAGAGATCCACAGCCAAGCACCGGGCTGAACGCTGGAGTCCAGTCAAAGAGAGAGAGAAGGGGATTATATGGGCAAGGAGAAGTCAAAATCATGATGGGGGAAACCCACAGAGACAGCTGATGATTCCAGTGAGTGGGAGCTCATGGACTACTGACTGACAGCTGGGGAGCCTGCATAGGACCAAACTAGGCCCTCCGGATGCAGGTACACTTGCCTTGTTTGGTCTGTTTGTGGGGTGTAATGGACAACTGTTACAGAGTCCAGAAAATCCCAGATAAAGGGAAGTTGGGTCTTTACTGGGGAATCACCCACAGGTAGAAAACTACCAAGGTCTTCTGCCCTTAGCTGCTGGATACTGCCATCCAATTCTGAGCACCACCCAAGAGAGCCACTGCCTGCTCCCAGGCCGCACATGGGCCAAATGGACCTGTACCTCAAAGACTATTGGCTAAAAGAATTCTCTCAACAGTGGGGCCTCTGGAAGGGGGGACCAGGATTTATCCCTGATGCACAAACTGGATTTTTGTAGCCCATTTCCTATGGTGGGATACCTTGCTCAGCCATGATGTAGCAGGCAGGGCCTTGGTCCTGCCTCAGCTTGATATGCCAGGCTTTATTGACTCCCCACAGGAGGCCTTATTCTCTCTGAGAAGTGAAAGGGGGTGGGGGATAGAGGTGGGAAGGTGTAGAAGTAGGGAAAACTGTGGTTGGTATGTAAAATGAAATAAAAATTTTTAAAAATTAACTAAATAAAACAGTGATTCTCAATCTGTGGGTTGCAACCCCCCAGGGCAAACCTCTGTCTCCCAAAATATTTACATTATAGTTCATAACAACAGCAAAATTACAGTTATAAAGCATCAATGAACTAGGTTTGTGGTTGGGGGTCACCACACCACCTCAGCATTAGGAAAGTTGAGAACCACTGCTTTAAGGTGACAATGCAGCCAATCTTACTAGGCCCTGGTTTGCCGAGCAACCAGCTTTTTACAGCCTAAGATAAATATATAGCTTTAACTTAAATTGTGTACTCTTCCATGCCCCTGACCCAGAGTAATATATGCATACGTTTGTGTTCTGGTAATCATTTGCTGAAAGCAGCCAATAGATTGAACCTTAAACAAAACAAGTGCTCCATAAATATTGGAAGCAGGACGTGGATATGGACTGAAAATGTCAGTTTGCTGCTCTGGGTCACTTGAGGTCTGGAAAGTTATTTCTTCCCTTGTAAAAGTTTGTTAAAACATTTCTGTAAGGAATCCATTGGTCCATTCCCAAAGTCCTTTTGTTAGAGAAAGACCCCCCCACATACACACACCAGCCAGCAAGCTCAAACATATAACAGACACAGGCACAACACACAGGCAACAGGAACAGACAGATCACACAAACACAACAGACAGAAAACAGAGAGGCCAGTAGCTACAAATTATAGACAAATGGAAGACACAGGAAAAGAAATGGAGAATTCAAATTTGGGATCACTCTTAAACAATTCCACAGGGAGTTTTGACCTTCATTACTTAATACCATACTGACACATGTCCTCTCTGCTGTGACATGGCTAGACACCACAGAAGCAATGGTTTTAACTTCATCTATATTTACTTAAAACCTATAAGGGAGCTAGTTTGATCTAAAATACCACTTAATTGACAGCTCTTAATTTTACTTTATTAAATCCAGCATAAACTATAAAATAGCATGATGGCTTAATGATGCTAGTGAAAACATTTATTGAAAAATTTGAAAGCACATCAGCTAATAGACTAACTTAATTCATCTCATCTCCCACAATGTATAAAAAGGTCAGTAAGTAATTTGGTAGTCAGACATGTCAGACAAGACAGGGCATTGTGAGGGGGCTATAACAAACACAAATAAGTTTAATTAACTCTCCCATAAGCCAACATTTAGGTAAAACTTAAACATCTGTGGTAAACAGCCCTAACCCACTGCTATGGACAATAAAATCCATGGTCAAGGCTACAGCATCTGCTCCTCACTGTAACCACATATAATGGGTGTAAATTTGATGACTATGAACCCAAAGCAAACATGACTAAGACATGACAAAGAGAAATATGTAATAACTGTACTAGGCACAGAGAGCATCTGAGTTATTTCTCACACAATGCCCTCATTAGGAGGACCTAAATACATCCCTATAGAAAAGTGTCTTAGAGGTAGGCAAATGCCTGAGCATGCTCAGTTTCAGGTCATAATTTAAGAGAGTAAAGCAGCAGACATACTGAAGACATGGTTAGATCAAGGCCACAGATCTTGTGTTTGAAAGGTTAACTGGTGAACAGGATGCCTCTGGGCATGCTCACCTGGTGTCATAACATTTAGCTGAAAACAAAGGCAAGGGTATTTTGAAGTTGCATTGACATAAGAGTATGCCCTGTAGATGCCAGGCTGGCTTAGTGGCTGACATCTCTGCCCCTACCTCTTCACCGGGATAATGAAAGTTGAAAAACAAGAAAAATCTCTCACTTAGACCAGATCTTTTTCTTGGAAGCTCTCCTCAGTTGAGATGCCAGGGGCTTATCTCCCTCTAGACATCCAGCACTTTGGTAAATCCTTTCTTCTCTTCTGTGCTTTAATTTCCTGCCTTATTACAATTATTGGCTCCTTCCTCTCCTGGAACCCAGCACGACAACAGTCCTAGGCAAGCACATTTGCACTGAAAGCTTTGTGGTAAGAGTTGCATACCAGCCTGCTCTTTTCCAAACTTTGTTTATTAATTTCACCCTAATTCTACAGTTTGTATCAAAGATGGTTTTGTTTTGACTATCTTCACCTTCAAATACAGAATTTGGAATATCTTACTGTAGGTAGTAGCATTTAGCATACTAATAACATATATAGTAAGGGTGAAATGAGTTTCTTACTGTCCTCCATCCGTGAGCATGCATGTCTAACCCAGTTAAACTATAGGTACACTGCAGAAATAAGAAAGAACATGTTTCCTTTATAAGAATGCAAACCACAGAACAGAGGATGAAATATAATTAGCCCCTGTCAGCTTTACTCAAATACTTACTCCTATATACACGAGAACACTAGAGCTAATCACCTAGTATACTACCAAACACCAGCAACCAATAGCTCTGTAGTTTTACCATTAAGTTATCTCTCCTACCCTCAGCAGGATAGGTCCAGTCCTGCCATCTAACTGGCTTCAGTACAGACAGGCAATCAGCACTTGGCATAGATTTCCAGACACAGCTGTTGGGAATACACATCCAGATGTCATCAGCATGCAGAGAGCAGAGAAGCCAAGAAGACCTCTCACATGGACATGGATCAAAACACATGCAGTGGTGGTATCCATCAAGGAGAGAAGTGGGGTACATGCTTAGCAAAAGCATCAGGTCTAGACTGCTGGCCAAGAGAGTTAACTGGCTTGTCTAAAATATACTAATTTCACTGTGATCACTGTTTATAGACAAGCCACACTATCATGGCAGTGACCCAATTTTGTCTTCTCTTTGCTTGCCTTTCCAATCATCAATATTATCAAAATCTTGAAAAACAGAAGCAGCCCGGGTCCCCCCAGGATTTGCTGGTCCTTGGTTCCATCCACAACTATTTTCTACATTGACATTCTCTGAGCAGATTCCAAGTGTGCACAGAGCACAAAGATGATCTTCTTGCTATGAAGTTTCCACTCAGAACCAGCCTTGGGCAGCATCATGTACCAGGCAAAGTTCTCAAGGGCAATGTCAGTTCTTCTGACATTCACTCAAGTCTCTGGCCCATTAAATACTCTCAGGGATGATCTCAAAATAACCTTTCAAGCTCACCCAAAAGAATTTGCATCTAGGCTCATTTCCAATTGAGGGGAAAATAGGTTCAATTATTTAAAAGAAAAGTAAGAAACAGTTTACGAATACACAGGTATCATCAGAGAAATGGGTGACCCAAGATTGGTGAGTCTGAAAGTACACTGATGGATAAGTCATCAGCATGTTTGGAGAAACTTTGTACCTGGACTCTTAAGTGTACTGGATTCTTAAGTGAACTTGAGGGAATACTTGAGGACAGCACAGTTGTCTGGGGGAAGTCAGGAACTCTAATGGAAATTGTTTGCAACCGATGCATGAAATGAAAGAGGAGACATTAGGAATAAAAGAGTCAAGGCACAGCAACTCTTTGTACAAAACTCCAGTATGTAAAACATCCATCTATTTCCACCAATGAAAAGAATAATCAACCCTTAATCTAAAGCCAATGTATTAACTTGCAGAAATCTACAAAACTCTAAATGGTGTTCTCATTCAGAGGGGGACAAAAGCCCAAATAAAGCAAACTAGAAACATAAAGTGAGGAAGCTTTTTTGGAAGTTGGTAAATCCTATCTTTTCTCCTGATATGTTTGTCAAGGTCAAGAATAAGCATAATTATAGCACAGGTTCAGCTTCTCCAACCCGTAGACTAATCATGGCATACCACACAGGGCAACTCCTGTAGCATCTGATGCCCTGTTGTATTCAGAAAGGGGACACAAGGGACTTCATGTTATTATGCATCCACTATCCTGTACCAGGCTCCAGGCTAAGTGTTTTATGTGTGGCTTTGCTTTGTAAATACAGCTATTGAATATTAGTCTACATACTTAAAAAGTCAAAAAATGGGTTCACAACAACATGCCAATGACCCTTTAGCTTGCTGGTACCCCAAGATATCAAGATCTTCTGGCAGAGAATGGGGCTCTGCATATAAAAGCAACATACCCTCATAGTCATAGGGCTTGATTCCTAAGGTTGTCTTATGTGACCATGAGCTGGATAGTAGAAATATGTGGTCTTCGAGTCTAGAGGACAATAGTCCAAATTGAAGCTGAGAGCAGATCCAGCCTTCCTGTCTCCTCACAGCTCTGGCTATTTGCTGACTGCCTTTGTTATTTCTTGATTTGTAACTGTGAAGCTGTCGTTAATGTCTCCAGCAGTACATGGCATTACAGCAGTGTGTCTCCATCTTCACATGACTGTTATTGTACATGCTATGAGACTAGGTGCCCATTCTACCCTAGTGAAACCTCATCTTACCTAACACATTTACAGTGACTGTTTTTAAATAGCGTTCTAAGCTACTAACTAGGAGTTACGCCTTATGTATATCTCAGTTTGGGGAGGAAGATGTGTTTATGTTGTAAACATGTGGGAAGACCAGTTTTTTAAATTTTATTTCTTTATTTACCTTTTATGTGTATGGGGTCTATCCACCTATAAGAAAAAGTGTACACACCAGTTGGGAGGACAGAAGGGGATGTCAAGTATCCTGCTCTATCATTTTTCATATTTCCCTGACACAAAATCTCTTGTTGAACATAGACTCACTATTTTTGGTAGACTGGTAAACCAGCACACTTTCAAAATCCACCTGTCTCCATCCCGCCGCACTTAGGTTACTGGTGTTAAGTGGCAACACCCAGTTTTTACATGGGTTATAGAGATTCAAACCTAGGCCCTCATACTTGCAAACTAAGCACTCTTAACCACGGAGCCATTTCCCTAGCCCTGAGTAAAA
The DNA here is from genome assembly GCF_943737965.1 of Phodopus roborovskii. NCBI lineage: Eukaryota > Metazoa > Chordata > Mammalia > Rodentia > Cricetidae > Phodopus > Phodopus roborovskii. The sequence goes on along the minus strand of NW_026125301.1, from coordinate 195,030 downwards.
CCATTCTTAAATGTTTAAGTTCCTAGTTTATTTAGTATAATAGAAACCACTTTTGAGGTTAACAAAAATCATAAACTATTTGTAAACTGTAATATAAAAATGAATGTAAGCATATTATAAAAGCTGCTAAATCTTTTTAATCTCATGCCCATTCTGTCTTGTATCACATGGTTAAATCCTATATTTATTCTAATGTTCTGTCTCAAGGTATTTAGCTTATGAATTAGAAGGAAACAGATTAATGTCCACAGAGCAGTCTCTGCTGAGAAAAATGCAGAAATGAATCTTAGAATTAGGGAGGAGACTGATGGAAATGGGATGTTAGGATTTTTCTTCCTTAGAAACTGCAAACAGACTATGCTTTCCCTTTTCATTGTATAATTTTATTCACTTTATCAAAAATCAGGTTCCATAGGTGTGTGTGTTTATGTCTTCAAGTCAATTCCATTGATCCACCTGTCTGTTTTTATGCTGTTTTTATTACTATAGCTCTGCACTGGAGCTTGAGTTCAGGGATGGTGATACCTCTGGAAGTTCCTTTATTGTACAGGATTGTTTTAGTGGTCCCAGGTTTTGTTTTACCATATGAAGTTGAGTATTGTTTTTTCAGTGTCTGTAAATAAATGTGTTGAAATTTTAATGGGGAATGCATTGAATCTGTAGGTTGCTTTTTGTAAGATAGCCATTTTTACTATCATAATCCTACTGATCTGTGAGCCTGGGAGATCTTTCCATCTTCTGATATCTTCTTTCTTCAAAGACTTGAAGTGCTTGTCATATAGTTTTTTACTTGCTTTGTAAGAGTTACACCAAGATATTTTATATTGAGGCTATTGTAAAGGGTGCTGTGTGGTGTTATATTATTTATGATTTATTAACGCTTGACTAAGGATTCAGAAAGCAAAGTCAGCCACAAGCTATAGAAGCCAGACACAAACCTTTAATCCCTACAGTCAGAAGCTAGGAGGTGGTGGTATATACCTTTAATCCTAGGACTCAGGATTAAGAGATAGATGGGTCTCTGTGAGTCCAAGGTCACTCAGACCTACATAGCAGTGAATCAGTCTAAAAGAGAATTATAGCCCACACCTTTAATCTCAACATTAGGGAAGTATATAAGACAGAATCAAGGTCTCAGGTATTCATTCTCCAGCCATGCTGAGGATATTTTACAGTCTGAGGCTTGGTGAGAGCTTGTAGAGAAAGAATCAGCCCCCTTTCAGTCTGAGGTAGAGGTAAAAAGCTAGTGGTCTCTGCTTTGCCTTTCTGATATTCAGCTTGATGTTTGAACCCTAATGTCAGTCTCTGGGTCATTATTTTTTGTTACAGTATTGATTCTATGATTTCTTTTTCAGCCCATTTATTGTTTGCTCATAGGAGGAATACTGATTTCTTCTGAGTTAATCTTGTATCCAGACATTTGACTAAAGGTGATTATTAACACAAGAATTACCTGGTAGAGTTATTGGGGTCACATGCATATTATCGTATCATCTGTGAATAATGATACTTTGACTTCTTCTTTTCCAATTTGTATTCCCTTGATTTCTTTTAGTTGTCTCATTGTTCAAACTAAAACTTCAAGTACTATATTGAATAGGTATGAAGGAGAGTGAACAACCTTGCATGTTCTTGATTTTGGTGAAATTCCTTTGAGTTTCCATTTAATTTGATGTTGACAATAGGCTTGTTGTATATTGCTTTTATTATGTCAACAAATGGTACTGTTCTAATTGAATGTTGGCGTGTAGAAGAATGCAAATAGAGTCATTTATGTCACCCTGCACAATAATCACATGCCAGTGGATCAATGACCTCAATATAAATCCAATTACACTGAGTCCGATAGAAGAAGTGGGGAATAATCTTGATTGCATTGGCACAGGAGACAACTGCCTTAATAGAACACCAATAGCACAGACACTAAGACTGACAATTAATAGATGGGACCTCATGATACTGAAAAGTTTCTATAAGGCAAAGGATACAAAACAGATAGCTACAGAATGGGAAAAGATCTTCACCAACCTTACATGTGATAGAGAATTGATTTCCAAATATATAAAGCAAGAAAACTAGATATCAACAAATCAAGTAATCCAATTAAAAATGGGATAAAGATCTAAACAGACAATTCTAAATAGGAGAATTTCAAATGGCTGAGAAAAAACTTAAGATGTTCGAAATTTGTATACATAAGGGAAATGCAAATCAAAACAAGTCTGTCAGAATGGCTAAGATCAAAGACACAAGCTATAGCTCATGCTGAGAGGATTTGGAGCAAGAAGAACACTCTTCCATTGCTGGTGGCAGTACAAATTTATACAGTCACTTTGGAAGTCAGTATGGTGGTTTCTCAGCAAACTGGGAATCAATGTACCACAAGATTCAGCTATACCACTCTTGAGCAAATACCCAAAGAAAGCTCAATCATACCACAAGGACAGTTTCTCAACTATGTTCATAGAAGCTTTATTTGTAATATCTAGAACCTGAAAATAACCTAGATGTCCCTCAACTGAGGAATGGATTTAAAAAAAAAATGTGGCAGAGTTCCAGAAATCCTGTATAAGATGGGGCGAAGGTATTGTAGGAGCCAGTGGGGTCAAGGACTCCACACACACACACACACACACACACACACACACACACACAAAAAAAAAACAACAACAACAACAACAACAACACAGAATCAATTAACCTGGCTCACAGAAACTGAACCCACAACCAGGGAGCCGGCATGGTACTGACCTAGACCCTCTGCATATATGTGACTGTTGTGTATTTTTGTTTGTTTGTTTGTTTTGTGGGACTCCTCTAACAGCTGTCTTCAACTCTTTTATTGACTTTTGGGACCCCACTCTTCATACTGGGTCACCTTGTCCAGCATTAATGCATGGGGGAGATGCTTAGTGTTACTGCAACTTAATATGCAATGTTTTGTTGACATCATGGCAGACCTGTCCTTTCCTAAACAGGAACAGACAAATGGATTGGTAGGTACAAACAGAGGGAGGGTGGTGGAGGGACTAGGAAGAGAGGAGAGAGGGGAAACTGGCCAGATTGGAAAATTAACCAATTAATTAATTTAAAAGGAACTGGAAGAAACTGTAGGTGTTATTACAAACACATTAGGAACAATTAATGGTTATATTTTAAGAAAAATATGTGTAAATTATTTTTCTTATATTGTTTTTTAATACATGAAGAAGCATATGAAGATGAGCTACCAAATGTCTCTCTCATACTCTGTCCATTACATGCTCATCTATGACAAATCTGAGAAAGCCATACAATTTTAAAGAGGACTCAAAACCATATTTTCCACTAATTAAAAATTCTTCCTATGGACGGTTTCGTTTAAAGCATAACACTCTACCCCATGAGACTGTATAACTCTAGGCCATGTCTAATTAACAGAGTCTGCTTTATAATTACTCACATGCTTGAATGCCAACAACTAGGTCACTATATCTTTAATATGAGCTCTAGATTAAACAAGTCTTTGGGTACCATAACAGTGCTACTACTGTGCTTGGCTCAGCTCTTTTTTGTCGATCAGATGAAGTTAAATTTTACTTCAACATACATTCAATTAGCCTGTCATTGCTTCACCATTTCAGAGAAGAGATACACCATAGTAATTTTTCTTTATATTTTTCTTCTATGTACGTTACATGTAGATGAAGAGTTTCTCTTCCCTCTAGGAAAATCTTCATCATGGTACCAACAGAACCAAGCCCATATCTTATATCCCATGGCATCCTCCTGAGTGCCCAACAACTTATGCCCACAGGCTGGAAGAAGATCTGGTGGGAGCATGTTCTGTCATAGCTCTTTGCTAACATATAAACTCTATACTTGTTACTCTAAGGAGGTTCTGTAGACCCTGGAGTGGGATGCCTGGATGAAGCAATCTCAAAACCAAAGGACCATCTGAGGTTAAAACTGTAACAAAATTTACTTTTAAAACCAAAGATGATTTAAGTAGATAGTTTCCTTAAACATTTAAACAATATAGAAGAATCTTAGTTGAAATTTAAAAGCCCTAGCTGTGTGGTGGTTGTACATACTTTTAATTCCAGCACTGAGAGGCAGAGGCAGGAGGATCTCTGTGTGTTGGAGGTCACCCTGATCTATAGAGTAAGTTACAGAACAGGCTCCAAAGCTACACAGAAACTCTGTTTCTAAAACCTGGAAAAAAATTAAAAGCCCTTGTTCTATTACCCAATGCTGGAAACTCCTAACATTATTCCTTCATACATTATCCAAAAATAGAAATCATACACAGATACACACTTTTCACAACACTCTTAGAGTTCCTAGGGTGAAAAGACACCATGACCATGGCAACTCTTATAAGGGAAAATATTTTTTTAAAAAAATATAGATTAATATCATTTAGTTCTTTTCTATCATTTATGTTTTTTTTTAATTTGAAACAAAGTTGTTTTACATGTCAATCCCAGTTCCCTCACCCTCCTATCATCCCCTATCACCCCCACCAAATCCCAGCCCATCCCCTTCCTGCTCCCCAGGGAGGGTGAGGCCTTCCATGGGGAGTCTTCAAAGTCTGTCATATCATTTGGAACAGGGTCCAGGCCTGACCCCATGTGTCTAGGCTAAGAAAATATCCCTCTATGTGGGATGGCCTCCCAAAGTCAATTCTTATATTAGGGATAAACACTGATCCATTACTAGATGCCTCATGGACTGCCCAGTCTTCCATACTAATACCCACATTCAAGGGATCTGGGTCAGTCCTATGCTGGTTTCCCAGCTGTCAGACTGGGGTCCATGAGTTTCCCCCTTGTTCAGGTCAGCACTTTCTGTGTATTTCTCCAGCCTGGTCTTGACTCCTTTGCTCATCACTCCTCCCTCTCTGCAACTGGATTCTGGGAGTTCAGCTAGTGTTTAGCAATGAGTGTCTGCTTCTGCTTCCATCAGCTACTGGATGAAGGTTCTAGGATGGCATGTAAGGCAGTCATCAGTCTCATTATAGGGGAAGGGCATTTATGGCACACTCTCTTCTATTGCTTGGATTGTCATCTTTGTAGATCTCTGGGCATTTCCCTAGTGACAGATTTCTTGTTAAATCTATAATGGCTTCCTCTATTATGGTATCTCTTTCCTGTTCTCCTCTATTCTTTTCCTGTCTCAATCTTTCTGTTCCCTCATGCCCACCTCTCTCCTCCTTTTCTCCCCTTCTCTTTTCCAAACTCCCTTTTCCCTCTCTCCATGCTCCCAATTTGCTCAGAAGATCTTGTCCTTTTTCCCTTCTTCAGGGGATCATGTATGTCTTTCTTAGGGTCCTCCTTGTTTCCTAGTCTCTTTGGTGGATTGTAGGCTGGTAATCCTTTGCTCTTTTTCTAAAACCCATATATGAGTGAGTACATACCATGTAAAGAAAAACATTTAACTGGAGCTGGCTTACAGTTTCAGAAATTTAGTTTATTATACACATGGTGGGAAATATGGCGGCATGCAGGCAGACTTGGTGCTGTTGAAGGAGCTGAGAGTTTCACATCTTGACCCAGAGACATCAGGAAGTGAACTGGCTTGAGCTTCGGATACCTCAAAGTCCACCCCGTAGTGTCACACCTCCTCCAACAAACCACACTGCCTAATAGTGTCTCTTTCTGTGAGCTTTTGGGGGGCCATTTTCTCTCAAACCACCACAAACACAGAAATACTTTCTTCTCATTTTTTATGATGTCTTTGTTTTCATACACATTTCACTTTAAAATAGAGATATGGAAGGGTAGGCACATCCCACAGTTTTAAGGAGTTAATTACTATCCATCTATGTGCTAGACTACAGTGGATGAAGACAGTTTGCTTCCATGTTTTCCATAAAACAAATGCAATTAAGTCCTTTAACTTTCCTGTGGACATAGTGCAAGTCTGACTGAAAACAGATTTCTACAGGAGGCAGATTAAAACTGTGCACATTTAAAAACTTAGAAATATCCCAATGCTTTCCTGAAAGGTGGTGTAGTAGTGTGGGTGTGCATGCTCTGCATCCATTTAATAAGACTAAGCATCATCACACACACTAATATCTTCCTTTGACCTGGAAAAGTGAAAGGATTTTTTTCTGAAAGTAATATACATGCAATATTCCTAAAGTGACTGTCTGTGGATGGATAATATGCTTTTCATATGGGTTTGTATCATATAAGTAAATATTGCAAGCAACTTTCTTCTGTTTTTTATGTTCAGTCCACTAGATGATATTTTGATATTATCATAATTTTGACAATAATGTATCATCTAGTGAACTGTAAAGTATGTGGGTCTCTAAGACTATGAGAATCCTAGGAATCAAGGAGAGAGTTTGTACGTCCATTCTACACTTAAAACTTGCCCATGGCAGATGTGACATTACTGCTTCCCAGACTCAGCTGTACCCACGGTGGTCTGGGAGTCAGTATGCACATATTCTATGGCAGCCAGCTAGTTATTCCTCATATAGTATCTTCAACTTTCTTTCTTCTGCAAAACAGAAATAAATAGTAACTATTTCTTACAATTGCAATAAAGATCAAACAAGATGACATAATAACATAAGTACCATTTCTGACCTGCAATAAATGTATTTCATTGACTTTTTTTTAATTACTGTGTTTGTGGTCATGCCCCTGTGAAAAACTACATATTTTACTAATTCAAGAAGGGAAGAAACTGTGTGCATTCCCAAGCCTTGAACAGACACAGTTTCCAGGGCTTATTCCGGAAATCAATCTTTTGAATTTCAGTCAATAGTAACAGTCTCTCCTGCTCAGAAATTGAGGATAAAGGTCAGCCAATCCCCAAACATCTTTGCTTCTAAAAGTTCTTTTTAACTCTATATACCTCTGAGGTTTCAGGGTTCTGCCCAAATCATCCACTCACTTTGTACTCTATGTTAGAATTGCAGCTCCCTTTGCTTAGCCAGGAGCATATTTAGCTGCTAATCTCAGACACAGAGTGCCAGGCTTTTCTGCATTTGCTATTTTGTGTAGAAATACCAAAGCTGAATTTTACTCCACATATTTGATGCACAGTGAAACGAGCTTCCAGTCCCTTAACCACCTCTAAATTTTCATAAGCTAGGTTAGGTCAAAGTAAACTGTGCTTCAAAATGAGAAATAGCTCACTCATTTCTCAAATTTCATCTCAACCCAAGAAAAATTCTATTTTACAGTGTAAGTTCAAAATAGATCAGTTTACATGAAAAATATGTTATTGTTGCCATATTAACCAACTGTAATAAAATTGTGGTTTGTTTGTGATCTACCTGAATGCATGTTGTTTAAAACAAAATTGTCTATAAGTCAAACACTCAGTGCAAAATGCACATACACTCAAGTGTATCCTAAAGTGCTTATCTATTACACGTGCAAATTCCTTAGATGGAAAATAAGGTTATTTGCAATTCTGGAACTCTTGGCTTCTTTGGTTTAATTGTGTTATTCCCACTCTCATGATTCACTCACCCTGACCTTCATGGCTTCCAGACAGCTTCTCCCATTCTGACTCTTTATTTAGCCAAGCTCTTCCTTCTTCTTCCTTCCTGACCCAAAATATTACTACTCATCCCACAAGGACCACATCATGCTCTGCCCTTATCTCTCACTTTCTTCTCCCACAACTCTGTACATGTCAGTTACTGGGACATACATATTAAATAACTGTACATATTCCCATTCATGGAGATACTAATGTGTGCATCCACTTTTTATCTCCAGGATAAACAACAAGTTCTATTTCCTCAAATTATATTGAATACATAGTATTTATATATAAAGGCATCTACAGAAGATATGAAAAGCAGCAGAGGATTGCTTTATTTCCTTGATTGATTTTGATGTCATTCTTGTACACATTCTAATTTCCAGATCAATTTCCCTAGTGGCCATCAAAGACATAAGAACTAGAAAGCAAAGCTTTACTTTTTGTCCCAACTTTCCTACTAAAATCATATGGACATAAGTGTGTGGGCAAAGATGCCATAGGTCTATGCCATTTTACAGTCACCTAATGGAAAAGAGGCAGTGGTAGTCCTAAGATCACCATTCAAGTCAGAATTGTGAACATTTAACATACCAAATAAAGTGGGCCAGTGCATCCTGTCCCTAAGATACTTACACGAACAAATAAATAATAAACCTTGAGGTAATAGTTCCTAAGAAACACCAGAAAGTTTTACACCATTACAATTAGAGTTCTCTCATTCACACCAAGAGTCCCAAAGAAGCTTTTGACCCAGAGACTTGGTGTCAATGAGCTCAAAAACAATGATTATTTGCAGCATTGAATAGTCAATTTACAACATATTAAAAAATATCCAAGTATCCCAGTAGAAAGCCCTATGTATAACAGAATGTGGACAGCAGAATGAGGCATGGGATAAAGGAGACAGTTAGTAGGGTAAAGGAACCCTACATTGTTAACATACAGTTCTGTACTGCACACATGCACTTGAGTGTCTATGCAGGAAACCAAGGATGCCAAGGCTTAGGAACCACATTGTCTGATGTGTCCTCTCAATCTGTAATTACTATCATCACAACACTCACAGCAAACCATAAGGATCCTCTCTGGCCCATAGCATATCTCCAACCTTTACCCCTGGTATTAAGACCATCACTGATAATGCCCTAAACATACTGGAAAGATCCATCCCACTAAAGGTTAGCTCCAACCTAGAAGAGAAATACCTTGTTTTCTGCATATGTGTTATACATGGAGATTTTTGTGCAGCTATATTTCCTATGGACAATTAGTTTAAAAAAAAAAACCTGCCAAGGAGTCATTTAATCTTAGATGAAAGTGAGAAATCTGAAGTGAGACTATGATAGATCTTTTATAGTGTCACACCCTTCAAAATGATAGAATATGAGAACTGAGCCTAAGCTCACCCCCAAACTTCAGTGCTGTGTTTCTAGCTTGAATTCAGCCAGTTCCATGGTGGCCACCAAGGGACTGGGTGTAGAAAAGATCTTCCATGAACTTGTAGTTCATAGACAGTTAATCTATGCTTAGGAACTTAAGGATGGCAATGTCTTGAGATTAAATCAGAGAAAAACATTTATTTTTTAACAAGAAGCCCTAAGGGACTCCATTATATGTCGCATTTAATGTCTTCTTCCAAATCTAAATTTCAGGAACGAATTGGAAATATGAAGCTTTGCTATCTGGAAGCAACTACTCAATTTTAAGATACTGATGGATGGAAACTTTTAAAATATTTGTAACAAAGAATTGCATGTGTTCTGATCTTTTTGTTTTTAATTGGCAGTAAAATTTGTGTACATATTATATTCTTATATGTTCACAATTTGGAATGATTAATTCAGTTTCATAAACCTATCCAATTGCACACATGGTCATTTTGTGGTAAACACAATAAAATTACATTTTTAGCAATTTTGAAATGTTCATTTCTTATTTATAGCAGCCATAATTATCTACAATTAACTACTACTAAAGCCTTCTCACCTTACATGAAATTCAGTACATTTAGATCAACGTTTCTCTGCTCCTCCAATAAATTATCTCCCTCTGCAAACCATCGTGTTCCTCCCCCTTCTTCATTCAGATCTCTTGATAACAGCTATGAGATCCCATTGTATTTCCCTTGTGTGCTAGCTTATTCCACCTAACATACCTCTCACCCATTTTCAAGTCTTTTGCCCCCTCTACTCCCTGGAATGCCACTGGTGGCCTCCCTTGGATTCTAGGTAATAATGCTTTCACATCTCAATTCCCTTGACTCTCCCACTCACTTCTTCATCCAAATTTTTCTCAAGCTTAGTTTCTTTAACTGATTCAAATCCCAAATTCTATCTCATCTCCTCCTCCTTTGTGCAAGTGCTTCCTACAGTTCATTACTTTCCAAGTTATGTCAGAGGGTGACTAATATGCTAGTTACTATCACTGTATAGTCAACCTTTAAAGCTTTATTCATCTCCCAAAATGAAATTTAAATTATCGATTAAATCCCACAGAGCATCTGGCCATCGTGACAGAGTGTAAACTAAAGATTGAAACAAAATCAGACATTTTTGTTTTTTTTTTTGTTTTGTTTTGTTTTGTTTCTCTTTCTCACCTTCTCTCAGCCATTGTATTCACTCTAGTCATCATAGTAAGAAGTGTCCATGTAGAAGGGAGGTGTGGGTTATGGAAAATATTGTAGTAAGTGATTTAGCACTTGAGGAGTCACTTGCTATAACTGAAGGTTGTGTTCCTTACACTTTCAGTAGTCTCTGGAATTCCAGCATGAGTACTTGGTGAATGCAGAATCCATCACATTTAGGTGAAGTTAATATGAACAAATATATATACATACTTGTAAACTTTAAAACAACAATAATTGTTTTACAAGTGATACTAAAATGGTTGTGTATCCTTGACAAGGAATACACTGTCTATAATTTTAATACCTATCCCCTTCAAGTGAGAATGATCACATGTAGGAGGCAAGAAATACATCTATGGTGAACAAGAGGGATCACTCTAACAGATTAAGTACTCACTAAACCCTGTTTCTTTTGCAACTTAGTTAACCTCTAAGTAAGGCCCTGTTGAACCTTAATCAACAGAATTTGGCAAAAGAACCAACAGAATTTGGCTAATGATATTTCCACTTGATAATCCAGTTGACTCACAAAATTCTTCACAGGTGATGTTGACCAACTGGAGTGACTATGACCCAGGAGGTCCAGAATATCATATACTTACAATGTGGAAGCTACATGTGCAGAGCACAGGTCCTGGAATTATTATCTGGAGCACAGTCATCCAACAAGTTCATTTTTCTCATTGAACTCTGGCACCAGTGAGAATCTCACTGTTATCAAATCACTGGGTTTGTCTGCCACAGTGGCAAGATTTACCTTAGTTAGTAGATGCACATTAGAAATGAGTTTTCCCATGTACAAACAATTCTACTATATGTTCAGATGATTTTCTACACTTGGCTATGTAAAATTTATTTGGCAAAATAAACACGTTAATTTTGATTAGAAGTCAAATACCTTATGTAAAATGCCTGGAACCAGAAACATTTCAAATATTAGGTTTTGGAATGTTTTCATACATATAATAAGATATTACAAGAATGATTGTCATGCTTTGTTGACTCCCATGGGAGGCCTTACCCCTTCTGAATGAAGAAGGAGGAGGAGTGGAGGGGGGGAGTAGGGGAACTGAAAGGATGTTGAGGGGAGGAACAGAAAGAGAGGAGAGAGGGTAAACTGTGGTTGGTATGTAAAATTAATGAATAAAGCTCAATTTTTAAAAAGATATTACAAGGATGATACCCAGTACAAAACACAAAACTTACTTTTCAAGGACGATCCATGCACATAGCTTGGTGGTAAATTAATACAGCATCTGAGTTCACCTAAAATTTTGATTGTGACCTGTCACACGATGTCAAACATGGATTTATGATATTGTGTGATAGTCATAATTTGAAACTTTTCATATTTCAGATTTTCATATTCTATCTGTAACTTTAATAGCTCAAATGGACTTCAAAGGGAGTTCATGTGTAACCAAAATGCACACAACAGCAATAAAATGACCAAAAATAATTGTCTTCAGGCATTTTGTAAGCAAGTAACTCACTAAGCATTATGACATTCATATTGCAGTAAGAAACCTTGACATCATGTGTATGATTCCATTTAATATGAAGGAACAATTTAGACAGACAACACGGTTTGAAAGAATATTATGATAGCACACATACTACGAACTACTGGTGTGCACATATTTGCTTAGTTTGTGATACTTGTATGATTTCCTGAACATTTGATCTTCTTTCCTCTTTTCATACTCTATTTCCTATAGTTCTGAAGCAATGTAAAGCAAAAAATAAATTCAAAGTCCAACTTTGTGACAGTTAATTCAGTTATTTACATTTGATTGTCAGTTATTTACATTTGATTGTCTTGAGTCAACTAAGAGACCAGCCTGTGCATGCCTAGAAGTGATTATCCAGATCTAGTTAATTGCACATGGGAAGACCTGCAGGCTCTTAGTAACATGGTTCCATGGGCTGAGTTTGGACCAGATACAAAGAAGAAATACAGAATGATCTCTGCTTGCTGACTACAAATAGGATGTAGCCAGTGCTTCAAATTCTTGGAGCCCTAACCTCCCAAATGTATACATTCTATTCTTGAAGTGTGAGCCAAAATAAGCCTTTCCTTCCATATGTCGTTTTTCTCAGGTATTTTGTCATAACAATGAGGCAAGGTAATAATACAATCCCCAAGTGGATCTTTTTTTTTTTTTTTACACTCTCTGTTCCTCCTGTACATTCACAATGTATTTGTATATTTCTGCTGTATGACATTTGCTAGATGCTCACTATGCTGATGGTACAAAAACAGTACAAATTATCTAGAGCCAGGCTGCAAATCAGTGCCTTCGAGGCTGGCACCCACCCAGAAGCATCTGGTTTGGCCAGCATCTGTGAGAAACTGGAACTGCCTCCTTGGCTCTTGCTGATGACACACAGTCTCTGAGGGAGATATGTTTTTAAAAACATACAGAAACTTTAGAACAGAACAGGTCGGCTGAGAAAATGATCTTTACCTTTGCAATGTCACTTACAATGTCCTAACCTCTCAGTGTTTCCTATCCAGACATCTGCAAAACACCCCATCACAGGGGCCCGCTGCCTTGCTCATGACACAGATACGTATGACTGCTCCCTCCTAATATATCTTAGTAAACTGTAGACAAATACACTGTACATGGCTATACCAAAGCCCAGAAAACATGTATCATACCCCTACTTTAGACTTGTTTTGGTTATTAAGTCATCAATATATATTGAATCCAAGCCCCAACAGAGGATATAAAACTGAGTAATGATGTCTTTCAAGCAGCATTATCATATAGACATAATGTCAGTGTTGAAAGCAAAGCTCAGCTTTGGCTCAGCAACCCTTGAAGTATTACTTGACCTGGTTATGTCTTGGTTTCCTTATCTGTAGAATGGAGACTATAGTTATGTTTGCTTCCTGAGCAGTTAAGGGAATTTGTGACTTAACACAAGCACCATGTTTTAGATGATGTCTAGCACAGCACAAGGGCTTTGTAAAGTGTTGGCTGTCATTACTATTTGCCTCCCTCTTACACATCTTCGTCAGTCCAGTTCCACATGTAGCGCTAGTTACAGTTTTAAGTGTAAAAGGAGTTTTCAAAGAATTGCCTCTAGGAAAGCCAATACTTCTTTCTGCTATTACTTTCAATCTTCGAAAATGGCTCTGTATTCCAGGCATGGGAGTATTTAAGATGCCCTCTGATATTGCTTGACCTTTATGAGTTTATAAGTTTTTAAGACATTCTTTTCTAATTTTGCCTAAGTTTTATTTTTATATAAGTTTTCCAAGTGTCCAAGCCAAGGTGTGGTTTTTGTAATTTATGGGGTAGAAAGTAGATGTGGAAGAATGGAGCTTTAGAAGAGAGTAAAACATGTGTAACAGCATTCACGCCATGCCTATTGTCCAAACACTCTTTAAATAAATTACATGAAGTAGAAACACTGGGGGCTTTCAGGGGACATGAATGAAATAAGTGTTAAACTAGTCATGTGCTTTCCCAGAAGCCTGTGCTGATACATTAAACTATACAGAATATAGTTAGAAAGGCTTCAGCTCAAAAGTAATTACTCAGCCTTCCCCGGCCCATGTCCTTGTATAGTGGGAAAAGGTGACTCATTCACACAAATTAGTAAATGTCTCTCACCTATGATTGTCATCAGAATGAACAAATTGAACTGTCTACAGATAGTTTCCATGAGAAATAACACAAATTACTGTGCTTATATGCTATGGGTTCAGTACAAATTGAAGTGTAAACAAGTCATGACCTCAGGGGATGAAAGCAAACACTTGAAGCCTTGGTTCCCTTTGCAAGAACACTCAGGGATCTGGATGCAGAATGGAGTTTAGAGATGAAGGATATTAGATGGCTGGGGTAAAGAGATGGGAAACATACAAGTTTGAAAAGTGCTTTGCAGAAGGAAACATATTTCTAATGCATCCAAAGATTTATCCATGTTACTTTGGGTATTCGATTATAAACCAGAGGCTAGCTCAGGCAGTCATTGAAATGTCCTCTTCAACTGGATGTGAGTTAAACATAGAAGTGAAGTAAGGAGATTGGAGAAGACCAGCTTCAGATAAATAGGTAATGTTATAAATTCAGACTTTCCTCAGAGGGCTATCTGCCAGAAAACTGTGATTATGAAACAGAACTTTGAACCTCTTAACAAATAGTCACTTTCAACAAGTTTTGCTAAGATGACTAAACGAAAGGAAAGCATGTACCATGCTATTGATAGTTATAGTTCTGATTACTGGGCTAGATAACATAGCCTGTGTACTTTTACCTTTATTTTAAATTCTTCCCTTAATATTTAAATTTCATACTGGATTGTATCTTTCATTTGAGCCTTTTAAAATTTCCCTCCTATTGGGTTGTCTTGTCCAGGCTCAATATGACGGCTTTCTCCTTGTCTTAATTTATTTTTGTTTTGTCCATTTGGCTATCAAGTCTTGGAGACTACTATTTTCTGAAAAGGAAACAGAGAGGAAGTGGATCTGGTAGAGGGGGAAGGTGAAGGGCAGCTTGGTGGGGGAGTGGAGGGAGGGGAAATTGTGATTGGGATATATTGTATGAGAGAAGAGTCTTTTTTCCAATAAAAACAAATTTTAAAAATACTTCAACTTGTTGAGAATTTCTTACAATGTATTTTGGTCATGTTCTTCTACTCCAAAATTATCCAAGATCTACCCACCAAATTACATGTCCTCCTCCCTTTTGAAAACCATCAAGTTCAATTTGTGTGCTCAAACATTCTTGGGTATGGGGCTTACCCTTGGGTGTTATTAACCTACCAGAGTTACAGAATAAAAGCAATAGTACCAGGAACAGATTGCCCTTTTTTTTTTTTTTTTCTTAAATAGTAGGGTCCACAGAACCACAGACTCCTAAATATTACAGGCTATTGTCATTGCTCTTGGTTTCCTTTCAGAACTTGATGAGACCATATTGCTGAATACACCACATACTTAAGTGATAAACATGGTAAAATCAAGCTGGTATGACCTTGAAGCTTTGAAGCTTTAAGTCTAATGTCTAGCTTCCATAATTCTGAAAGGTTCTATGCATGCTATCAGAGAAGAATAATAATCATTAATTATACCCAATTGCAAATCCTGTGAGCTGCAATATTTGTCCTGACAAGATACCCACTAATGCAAAGGGGCACAAATGTTATGGGAACAACCAACCAGTTTCTGCTTGGATTTAAGGCCTGCTTCATGAGATAGAACCCATACCTGGCACCATTATTGGGCATAACAATCTGTAACTAGGTGAATCATAACTCTAGTCAAAAGCTTATTAGTATTACTTAGATAGAGGATATAGTATTATAACAAGTTTTAATGATTCATTGCTATACCCATGATTAGCACATCTCTCAGCCTCACTGGAGAAGCTTCTTTTGCAGTATGGAAACTGACAGAGAGACTCAAAATTGGCCAATCTATTGGTATTTGCTAGGATGAGGAGGTGAAGATGGAGGGCCAGTTTTCTTGAACATTTAAAGATTATTTTTGCTTTTAAAAAATAAAATTAATGTTCTTTCTCCTTGTAATTTCTGGTCATATCCAAAGTTCTTATTTAACTTATTGACCATTACAAAGTTAATGTTACTTACACTTATAACAATGTGATAGCTAAGACAACAAGCCAAAATTAAAGACTATATTGAGTCTTTAGTAGGATGTACCCATTAAATAAATTGGCCATTATCTTTTAGCTTTTATAAAGAGGTTAAGAGATACATGAGAGATGCACTAAATACATCTGTTAATGCCTTTTGCAAACCAATTGGCAAATTCATCACCAGAAGAAAAATTGGCACTTTTAAATATAGTGCTAGAAATTTTCTAGACAATAATGAATAATGTAATCACAGAAATTCTGATTACCTCTACTATTCAAAATAAGGATGACTTTACAATATTTTTAGATTTTTCACACCATGTAAAACTATTTGATCTTTGTAATACTTCCAACAAATTTCCTCTAAAACATTATTATTTTTAAAAAAAATGAGTGCATGTATTTTCATCAGTTCCCCAATACAACTTAGCTTGACTTTTCTTTCTTCTTTAAGTGCTCCCCAAATTATGTCATTTTTGTCGATGAGACTTGTTTCCATATTCCCAACCTCTCCTTTCTTAGCTCCACCCATGGCTGATGGAGAATGGCCTCTCACCACACAGGGTGTTAGCTGAGTCAATAGAATCCATTCTATATTCTTCTGTCTGATTCCTTGGAGTGGAAAGGGGAAGAAATTTGGAATTCTGACACAAGATAGGCAGGACACTGCTTACATTTAAGCTGATTATTTCATCTTCCATGTCTGTCTAATCAATAGCTGACATTGCCTCAGTTATAACTGACCATGACCATGGATCATAGTGCAAAAGAATGCTACTGAAACAGGTACTGCCACAAGAATATACATGTGATTATCTGAAAAGTTTAATGTAAGCAAAGCATTCACAAAAATCTAGCAATGTGTAGAAATACTGTATCTTGACTTTAACCCTTTGTGAAAATTTCAGATACAAAAATCACAAGAGGATGTTTCCCAGTGGTGGGGGAAGAGTGCTAGGGGAAGCATTATGAGTTAAAAAAAATAGGGACAATTGTGTGGTGGGAGATGTTATTCTGTAAATATGTTTCTCTTGTTAGTTAATGAATAAAGCCCTGTTGGCCAATAGGAAAACAAGATAGGAGGGACTAGAAGACAAGGAGGAGGGAGGAAGTAGTAGGGAGGAGATGGAGAGACCTGAGAGAACAGAGGTTGCGGCCCTCTCTCCAGTAAGATGAGACCAAATGGGAATACTTAGATTAATAGAAATGGGTTAATATTTAAGACAGATCCAGCAGATAAGAAACTAGTAACTGGCCAACAGAATTATAACTAATACAGCATCCCTGTGTGTTATTTGGGGCTGGCACAACAGAGGGCCCAGGCCTGCAGAGAAAAGCCTACTCATAACAAAAATTGTGTATGATTATAATCCAAGAATTTATCAGACAGAGGCAAGATGATCAAGAATTCAAGCCAGTTTGAACTACATAGTGATATGCTTGAGAGAAAGAGGAACAGGGAGAGAGAAGGGAGGAAGAAGGAGAGGAGAGAAGATAGGAAGATAAAAGTACATGACAGCTCTCCATATCTTTAGTTTCTACATCCACAATTCAACAAATGTTTAAACATTTTAAGAAGTCATAGGAGCTATGATTGCACTGCATATGTGCATTCTTACATATCTTATTGAAAACATCTAAGGGCAGGAGCTTTCTCAGACAGGGAGAAAGGTGGTATTTCTTCCTGTCATATGAATATCAAATCAACTGGCCCAAAGAATATTGTTCTTCTATAGTTAGCAGTAGAATATTGCCTCATTCTACTCTCATTGCTAAAACAAAATACCATAAATTCAGTAGATTAAACAACAAAACAGTCTATTTCTTACTGCTTTAGCTGAAGATCTTCTTTGCTGAGTCTGTCCACCTTCTTAGACTCTAAGTCAAAGGGTGTGGCTTTCCCTCATCCTCTCTGGCACACTCCTCCCCCCCCAGAAGCTACTGAGTTTTACAGTTTGCTTTCCCTGTATTCTGTTAGACATCAACACAATGGTTCTTCCACTTCCCACTGAGTTCTAATTATATTTTTTTCAATGTGACTAAGAACCCTCAAATGGGACCCCTGATTTCCTGGTAAACCTTGGTACTAGGGTTAGGACTTCAACCTATTCATGTCTTTTAGAAAACACAATTTAAACCCTAACACATTTGATAATCTTTTATAAACTGTACATCCTGAATTATGGTGGGCTCTGGAAGCCCCAGAGGTTGGAGTTAGAGGACAGTTGGAAAAACTGAAAAATGGACCTCAAGTCTCTTCTCACATGCTTCAGCTTAGACAAAATGATTCCATCTGTTTCTAATACTGCAAGTCTCTGTAGTACTAAGTGTCTGACTTGGTTTTCCAGGTAAATAAATTCATCTTATCTTGAGAATCAGTGTGGAGTCAGTGTTTCCTTGAGCTTTCTATAGAAGAAGACTAATTAGGGGAAAAAATGCTTTAATGGGAAAATACCGAGTGAAGTAAAAATAGACAATGTCTTTCTTTACAATAGGGATCCTTGGAACATTCTATGCATAAATGTCTGTTTTGAGTAGTAGAGCATGGTTTCCACATAAGCCTTGGGCCAGCATGAGAGAAAATCACCTTCTAGAAGAAATATATTTTCAAAAATAAGACTTGATGGATTCCCTGAGGTAGTGGTTCCTAACCCATGGGCCAAAACTCCTTTGGGGTCACATGTTATATGATTCATAACATTAGTAAAATTATAGTTATGAAGTAGCAACGAAATAATTTTATGGTGGGGATCACCACAATATGAGGAGCTGTGTTAGAGGTCATGCATGACTTTAGGAAGGTTGAGACCCACTGCTTAAGGGAACATAAAAATACACAGGGAAAGGAAAATGGCTGAGCAGAGTATTTCCATATTAATATCCCTTATATCAGAGATGTTATACTGTGGTAGCCATAGCCACAGTTAGCTTTAGCCTGATGTGTGTGTGTATACTAGCAGTTTACTTTTACTTTTCCATGCACGTATTCTGGGATGTGGAAAACATGGACCAAAGGTAAAGGCGAAAATAAACCAAGATACCCAATTCTCAAACAAAAAATACACTTATTTCTAATTAAATATGTCAAACCAGTGTGAGTGTCATAGATTCAACTATGTCATACTAAGTGTCATACAGAGATTCAACTATGACTGGCACACCTTTTCTATTAGTCTGCCAAAGAAATGCTCTAAGTTCTGCAAGGTGGATTGTTCTCTATGACTGTTTCCTGAGGCACTGAGCAGGACCAGAGCAAGGGCCAGGGTGCTCAGTGATAAGTGGCAATGTTCCAATAACATGTTTTCTGGGAATTATTGACTTTGGAAGTCAGGCATTTCACATGTCACAAATTGTTTGTCTTTTGAATTATTATTCCTTAGGAAGAATAATATGCCACTGGCTAATGATGATGTGAATGAAAACAATCCAGATTGGAGTTTGCTTTAAGCCTTAGTTTGTCATCTCTAAACTAGAAGCTTCATTTTATTTCTGTTTCTCATTTATTACATTTAGACCCCTGGCATATAACTCGGAAGCATATTTAACCTTGGGATGAGGTCATCAATTTATTTATTTTTTCTTCATTCCAAAGAGAGAAATGGAAGAGATGGAAATCATGTGTTATTCAGGGGGGTTACTCAGGGCACTAGGAGGTCCTGGGAACCCTTTGACAATTGTAAAATTAAAAGAAATTTAAAGCAAATTTAAAATCTTGACCAAAAATATTACAACATGGTACATATATATCCCATGTAGCCTACAAATTCTTTTAATATTAAATTTTCTTATCCACTCATTTTGAAGTCTAGAAGAGTCCATCTATTCTTTTTTTTCCTAGTACACAAACAGAGTAAAACAACAGAGCTTGGTACAGACATCTTTATTTTGAAAGCCAAGGCCCAAAGCCCCTTGTGTTGCAATGTCTTCTATCTTTTCTTAAAATGCTTCCCTTTCTGCCTCTATATTTCAAAGCAAAATAATTTTACTTGAGAAATGAGATGCTTTAAAAAAAACTGTTTCAAAATGTCTAAGTTTAAGGTTGTGGAAATGAATAATTATGTTATAGTCTTTGTCAGAGAGAATTATCTCCCTCTGATATGATTTTCATAAACAAGGTCTACAGCTGGCTGCTAACACTGGCAAAATGAAAAGACTGAGGAGACGAAAGGGTTTGTTTAAAAAGAGCACCAGCTGGAGAGATGAACTCAAACCACGGCTTCATGTTCCAAATGTGACACAATGTTCAGGCATCCCGGATATATTAGTAAGAAAATAGATGGACACTCCTTTAAAAGTGTAAAGCATATAGTTTAGCATTCCCAATCCTGAGTAACTGCACCCTGGAATAATGGAAATGTCATCCCATCTAAAAATATTCATACCAAAGTTGTGGGATACATAATTCTAAGAGATACAAAGAAGTAACTCACATGCTCTCAACTGCTCTAGAGACCGGAAGCATCAATCAAACTGTCCAGGCTTTTCTCACAGTGACTGCTCTCACTGTACATCAGGTTTTTTTTTTTTGTTTTATATTTCATATATAATTTTTATTTAAATTAGAAACAAGCTTGTTTTACGTATCAATCCCAGTTTCCTAACCCTCCCATCCTCCCCTGTCCCCCCCACCAATCCCCATCCCATCCCCTTTCTGCTGCCCAGGGAGGGTAAGGCCTTCCATGAGGAGTCTTCAAAGTCTGTCATATCATGTGGAGCAGGGCCTAGGTCCTCCCCCATGTATCTAGTCTGAGAGACTATCCCTGTATGTGGGATGGGCTCCCAAAGTCCATTTGTATACTAGGGATAAATACTGATCCATCACCAGAGGTCCCATACACTGCCCAGTCCTCCCAACTAATACCACATTCAAGGAATCTTGATCATTCCTGTGCTAGTTTTCAAGCTATCAGTCTGGCATCCATAAGCTCCCCCTTACTCAGGTCAGCAGGTTTTTTTCTATGGATTTCTCCAGCCTGGTCTTGACCCTTTTGCTCATCACTCCTCCCTGTCTGTAACTGGATTCCAAGAGTTCGGCTCAGTGTTTAGCTGTGGGTGTCTGCTTCTGCTTGCATCAGCTACTGGATGAAGGCTCTAGGATGGCATATAAGGTAGTCATCAATCTCATTATTGGTGAAGGGAAGTTAAGGAAGCCTCTCCACTATTGCTTAAATTGTTAGTTGGGGGTCATCCTTATAGATCTATGGGCATTTCCCTACTGCCAGATTTCTCTTAAAACCTATAATGGCTCTCTCTATTATGATATCTCTTTTCTTGCTCTCCTCTATTCTCTGTTTAATCGTATGCCACTTCCCTTTGAAATATTTGGTGGCCTCCTCTTATTGCCAGGATAAAGCCCTAACTGTAGAACACAACACGCTACAGAATCTCCCTTACAGATAATATCTTGAGGTGTCTGTCACAAGCCCTTTTATTCCACACTGCTTCATATTCCATACCTCTTTCTAGTTGATTGTTGTCCCTTAAACTTCCATGACCCTATGTTGTCCAGCCAGAAACTCAACATTTTCAAGATCAAATGAAATTGCCTTTCCTCCTTGATACCATCCCCCGTGAATTCCCTTATCATTTTGCACTCAGAGACCTCTTTATTACCACTGTGATTCTATCTTTTCTTCCTTTTCTCCCTTAAACTTTGCAGCTTCTAGCAATCTGCCCTTTAACAACAAAAATCAGTTCAAAAGTATAGTGTCTATGAGGATAGGAAAATAATCCATGGAAATTTAACACAAGTTCTCAACCAAAAATAATGCTTTACAAATGTGAGAAAGAATTAATATCCTTGAACAATATTACCATTCTTCCTAGAAACAAGCTTATATTTCTAGTTTACTTGTAACATATCTCAATATAGAAGTGCTTTTGGCTTGCATATGGGCCAGATAGGGAATAGCATTCATGTAAACATGCAGGTAAGTCAATGGTAAAAAAAAAAATCAATGGAATCTGAGAGGTATTCATCTATGTGCAACAGTTATCACCCCTTATAGCCCCCCACTCCAGGAAATAATACAAGATCGGTTGGACTCAAGTGCTGTGCATTGCACCTTTTCTCTTACTCAAAACAGAAAGTTTAAGTTCAGTCTTCATGGGATTATAGACCCACCTAAGCCCCAATTTCCTTGAAGCTTAGAAGATTTAGCTGGAGTGGATAGAATTTAATTCAATTGGCTTTGAGTTTCTTAACTAAATAAATGTTTAGATCACTACCAATAAACACAAAACTCTTTGTAACATTCTTACAACTAATAAGTAAACTGGGAGATTTAGGAGACAGATTCACTTGTGTGTGAAATAAATAGAATAAAACCCCTCAAGAACTTGGTCCCACTTTGGGGGAAGAACTGAAGTTTTTCTTTGTCTAAGTCCTTCACTCATACTGTTTTAATGACTGTCCTATAGCCTTCCTTCGATTTATAATGGCAGAATGAACAGGAACTTTAGTATAGAGCAGAGGATGGAGTGGAAATTGCTGACTCTGAAGGACACTCAGTTTCTTGGGAAGCATGGGGTGTCTTCCTCGTAGGCTCGCAGTGGGAGGCAGAGAAACGTGCCCCAGCCAAGAATGGAGCATTAGTTTATAACCTGAAATGGGTGACTTTATGAAAAATGGCCCTGCTGTGAAAGGTAAGTGCTTGATGTTACACCTTCACTGTAATTATGCTTGGAACTGCTGACAGAATTTTCCTCCCAACAAAGGAGACCTATAAAATTCTTTGTTGTTCATGAACAGATGTGAGTTTATTAAAAGCAAGAGAATTTAGTTCAAACAATTGCATTGTAAATAGATTCCTAACTAATAGGAATACTAATTAATCTTCCCTAATTTGTACATATATTAAAATGAATTAATCTCACAGATACCTGCCAAGCAGATAGAATGCATTTGACGATCGTTATGCTTATTTTTCACTCATATTTGCTTACTTATTTGGGAGGAAAAAGAATCCAAGATCATAAATCACATTCACATTGCACTTGCCTGAAGGACCATAGAATGATGGAACTTGAATTTGCATAGGACAGCAAAATATAGCTATTTCCTTTATTAGGATGCTATTCATCTTACTTTGGGGCTTTGTGTTCAGGGAATGTTTACATAGACTCGAAACAAACATACTAGAGAGACAAGTAGCTAGTTAATCTTCCCTTAGGTTCAATGGAAGGTGGAGGGCCAACCAAAGGACTCAGTTGAACCCTGTACTTCATGACATCTTCCATTTAGACCCTCTTCCATGTAAATGGCTTTATGAAATGGGGGGACTTCTATTATATTTCACCTCTATCTTAGCAGTGCTGGGTAGGTAACACTAAGTACTCAATTTATGCTTGTATGATCACATTAAATTGAGTACTAGCTTACTGGCATCATGCTACTGGAAAGAACAAGTACTTTTAAATTTCTTCCTCCAAAAATATAATCTTCATGAAAATATAGACTGGAAACATTACAAATGAACTCTATGAAGTCAGTTTTGGTCAGGCCTTGCTTATGACACACAGACTCTCTCACTACTGTAGATTCCAGACCATACCCTAAGGATCATGGTCATGTTTAGTAAAGACAGAACATACAACAGTGATCTTGTCCCTCCCCTGCAGACATAAAAATGTGGGGTTTATAATATAGCTCACTCATGCTACCTTAGCACTAGGGAGGTTGAAGCTGGAGTATTGTTACGTGTTTGATGCTTCCCTGGATTACACAGTGAATTTGGGATAGCCTATGATATGGAATTAGACCTTTGTTTGTGTCAGAAGTAGGAAGATTAAGACTAGGGGTGATCTTAGCTGTTTTCCCCAACTCCTTATGAACCAGAATTTGTGTCCTTGGCTTAGAGCAGCACCACATGTATAAAACATACATAATAAAACTGTACAGGTTGATTCATGTCATTTGGTAAAACACTTGACTAAAGATAAATAGAAAAATCTTTTGACATCTAAATGTTCACAGCAATGTGTTTTAGTTCAGATTGAAATCTAATTTTTTTCAATTAAATCATCTTCTTCCCAAGTAGACGAAGACTCTATGACACTAACAACACATGATCAAATAACACATTGTGGTTTGGTTGCTGTACAGATATTGGTTCATGTAATCATAGTAATACAATCAACATAATGCGTAGATCGATCCATTTTGGAATAATTTTCAATTCCTCTTGAAAGTCATAACACAATATTCTTAAATAAATGTCTTAAGGCCACATAGCTAGTAAACACTAATACCAGGATTTGACTTGAGGTTCTAATTCCCAAACTCCTGTTAGTATCCATTAAGCTATATGCAAAATCCACCAAAGAACATTACCAAGAGTTGATTGTAATTTCCTATCATCCACGTGTCAATAAACATTGACATGTTTATTGTGTCTATATCTGATGACTATACACAAGAGGCCATGCTTAAAGTTAGGGATACAAAGATAAATGCAACTAAGATTCTATTATACTAGCAAAGATAGGCTCAAATTCCAATAAATGCTACATAACTGACTCAAAATTCAATAGGAGCACAAAAATGCGGCCAACTAGTTGCTTGTCAAGCAATACTGTATTTCACACAGTGAGTAGCAATTTTTCTAAGTCGAAAAGGAAATAAAATATAGTGACTGGTGGTTTCATGATTATATTGTCACTGTGATCAAAATTTCCACCAAGAAAAAAAAATTGCATTTCTGTTTCTCTGAAGCAGATCTATTTTTAAAAAGCCAACATTTGAGGAATTCTAGAGACAAAATAGAAATTTTGATTTCTCTTGATTCTTTTGCTGTATTTAAAAACCTTCCAAAGTTTTATGGCAAGCATACCCACAGACTTGCCACCTGATAGCAAGTGTCTGTGTGCTGACTAAACTCTAAGGTATTGGATTGTGGATATTGCTAGTGTTCTTCATAGACAGTTACTGGACGTTCCAGTGACCTCTGTGATATTTGAACATGCATCTAAAAGCCCTTAAGTGATATGCGTATGTTTTCTTCTTGCTGTGACAAAATACTTGACAGAAACTTAAGGGAGCAAGAGGTGTGTGCCTCAGTGTTTCAAAGAGGTCAATCTATTTGAGCAGGGAGTGACTGGATGAGCAAAGCCACTCATAGCATGACAGCTCAAGAAGTGGGGAAAGGGACAGTTGTTGCTTTGTAATCACTCCCCCCAACACACACACACACACACACACACACACACACACACACACACACACACACACACACACACACACATTTGGTTCTGTTCATGAGCCCAGCCTATGAAATGGTTTTGCCCACATTCAGGTTGGAGTATATTCACTCATGTAATCCCTCTGAGACAGACTAATCATTTGCCTTTCCTGCCTTGTGGGTGATTTTAAATTTGGTGAAGCTGACAATGGAAGCTAGTACAGTGTTAGCCTGTAATCCCAATACATAGGAAGCTGAAATAAAAGAATTCCAGTGAGTTTGAGGTCAGCATTGGTTACAGGATAAATTAATCACCAGCATGAACTGGTAAGACCCTACCTCAAAATAAAAAACAACAAAGTTGACAGGGAGGAGCCACTATCATAGGACAGAATTACTCAGCCTCATGACTTGTAAAATATTCATAACACTGTCAGGAAAGTATAGACGCTGTGCCACATACCAATAAAATTGTATTAATAGAATTAATAGAAAAAAAAACCTGCTAATTCAGGAGAAGTACATACTGTGCCATTTTACACCATAATTTTACAGAGGATTTTTTGTTTGTTTGTTTTTTTTGACAAACGTGCTCAAACATATTTCCGATTTGCAGAAATAATCTCAGATACTGATTTAGTATTAAGTCTTCAAGTGGTACATCAGGAGAATCAGGAGCCCTTGGCAACATCACGTTGCTCCACAGAGATTAACAAAGAGCCACAAAAGTGATAGATAACACATAGGGCTCAGAGAACAAAGCAAAGGCTAAAACCTTTGATTAAGCCCCAAATTAGAAACCTGAAGTGACCTACTATTGGCTAGAAAGCTCTGCATGTGCTCAAAGCTACATTTCCCTAGGACTGATTTTACTAAACTCTCAAAAAATTTCTTCTTGACTGCCCCTCAAGTACAAAGAAAAAATAATGTTCAAAATCATTAGACTCAGACTTTACGCCAGTGAGAAAGAAGTTGCTATAAGAGCCTCACTGTTTAATATACAGATTTACACACCTAGTGAACTGGATAATACCATGAACCATAAAAACTAAATCTCTTACCTTGAGTCAATCATAGTATAAAAAGAACCACAAACACTACATTTGACACCAACCATGCTTAATATGAATAATGTCTAGTATATAAAATGTTATAAAAATCCTGCCTTTGGGGAAGTAGGATAATGGGTAGTAATTATCATTATTTCAAATTTTACCTACTGTCTGGCTTTTTAAAAGCCTAATTTCTCATGCTTAGTTTACCAGTTCATCTAAATAGGCAAGTTAGAGAAGAAGGCTAATCTCAAGCCATATGTTCCCACTAGGCTTATTTACTAACTCAAAGACCAAATAACATTGTCTCAGTTGATGGCTTTGCTGAGATTTTGGTGTAGGCATTCAGGACAGTTAGAAGCAATATAAATTAACAAAGAACAGGGGCTTTAATCTTGGGAAGACCCCCAGCTCCAATCATAGCTCTGCCTCTTGCAAACTGTGTTCATTTGAACACTGAACATTCCTAACTAATTATCTCCTTGCAAAATGAATTTAGTAACACTTTGTTCATTTTTAAGAACACATAAAGAAAACACATGCCTTAGGTAGGGTCTACACATAAAAGTAGATGCCCACCGTCCCATTAAAACGAAATGCTAGCAAACTGACATCCGTGCCCTTCCCCCATCCATACCCTCTGTAGTCTGCCAAACCCTTACTTTGTTTTGTTTTCAATTCATTTTCTGAATTAATACACACAGTCCTGGGATTCCTGTGGCTTCTTCGTACAGCACTTCTTTGTTTTAATGGTCTGTCAGGTAAACCATTTTCATTACTTGCTTAGTGGGTGGTCTTTGTGTAAACTTGTATTCAAGATAATTATAAGGTATAAGACAAGCTAGTGAAGAGCATTTTTGATAGAAAGGGGACAAAAGGAAAGAGGGGGCATTAAAATAGGGTGATAGAAGTTAAAGAGATGGTGATGGGAGTTAAGAAGACAAAATAGCACATGTTTTCTCCTGAATGAAAGATGGGGGCTCAGAGAATGAAGAGGACTTGTAAAGGGAAGAGGGGACAGCAGAGGGTAATGAAAGGTGCAAAACTAAGCAAAATATAATTATTTCTATATCTGCATATATGTAAAGGTATAATGGAAGCAAGTGTTTTCTCATCAATTCAAATTAATATAACTTATTAAAATTAGATAACGAGAGCATTCTTGACATCCTTGGTAGATGTATGCAGGTGCTTATGAGTTTCAATGACTTCTGACAGAGGTCAGAAAATAAGGTAAAGTTGCATCACTCAGTTGATTTTACTCACTGCTCTATGTCCCAGATCTAGTGTCTATAAACTATGACCTTGGCCCGAATATTCACAACCCCTGTCTTTGTCTACTCAAAAAGAGCCACAGTCTTTCATTATAGCTCAGCTGTGACCCAAGCCAAAAAAAATTTATTATCTAGCCATTTACTGGAAAAGTTGATGCCCTACAGCAGGGCTATGCAAAATAATGATTCAGTGTGGTTTTAAATTTTAATGCTATATAAAATATATGTTAAATGTACACAACTGTGCTAATATTTTTAAAACCATAATTCTGTTGTCTTATTCATCAGGATATTTCATTACTACATATTTCATTACGACCTTTACACACGTGTAGGTTCTGTACTTTAATCACATTTACCCTTCCCATCCCCTGCTACATGGTCATTCTGGTCATGGTCCCCACACACACTTAGTTTGTCAAATTGACAAAGCTAGGGTCATCTGGGAAGAGGGAACTTCAACTGAGAAAACACCTCATCTATGGGGTATTTTCTTGATAAATAATTTCTTGGGGGGCAGCTAACTGTGGGTGATGCTACCATGGGGCAGATGAGCTTGGGTGGTATAAGAAAGCAGCTCAACGAGTCATGGAGAGCAAACCAGTACACAGCATTTCTCCACGGCTTCTGCTTCTGTTCCTGTTTCCAGGTTCCAGCTAGCATTCCTGCCGATTTCCCCCAGTAACTATGATCTAGATGTATAAGCCAAATCAAACCACTCCTCTTCATATTTATTGTAGTCATGGTTCTTTTCACAACAACAGGAAGCAAACTAGGAAATACACAATTTTCCATTCTAGATTTAATATTTTATTTAATCTAATATAATACAAACATATGGAAATTGTCTTTGGGTCTTTGTTTTCATTTCAGGGAGTTGGTGTGTATTTTAGGTCTGAACCCACCATGGCTATGATGCTCAATTTACACATGTGTCTTCAGCTGGTAGGTAGCATGAGGCTTATCCATGGCATGACAAGGGGAGAAGTAACCGTAGCACCAAGTCTTGCCCATATCAATGCTCTGAATGAAGGCATATAACTTCTGAGAATTCATGAGGGGTTAAGTAAGCCCAGAAGCTATGTGAAACAAATCAAGGATTAAAAACCTGGTATCCAAAGCAAGAGGACTAGAGCATGCCCAAGGATGATGGATGAAGGGAAATGATGGCCTAGAAGATAAAGCTGCTCAAAGCTATAACAAAGTATGTACCAACTTGCTGAAAATTATAAAATTCAATGTTGGTCTCCCTACCACTTAGATTTAGGACAATCATTCTATTCTTTAAAGGACCATCAGTTATTGAAAGGCTAGGATTATGACTAATTTATCTTATATGATCAATGTTTCTACCAGTATATACAGCCTATAGAATACGCTGAAGGTATGTATGTTACTAGAAGGTAAGTTTGAGCAGTACACCATTAATAAAAAGATAATGAATGTCCCAATGAATAATTCATTAACAATGTAAAATAAACCTCCCTCCCCTCACCCTTTCATAGCTGAAAACATTTCATTCTCTTTAGGCTGCTTGACATGTATTAAAGACCAGGATCTGGAAGTTAACGGAATTAAACACCAGTGACAAACATTATGTGCATCATCTGTAAACTCAACATGTGACCCTTCATGTATTTTGTAGTTTGTTTGAGGTAAAGGGAAGCAGAGATATGTGTGCTTGGTGCTACTGACCACAAGTTACCCTCGCTTATTCATGCCGGTAAAGAGACAGACAACTTAAATGAGCAGAGTCTTTTGAACCAAGTCTCCATTAGAATCATTTCTACACTCACAAGGTGGAGTTAGCACAGACTACCATGGATCCCATCATTAGTATCCCGATCTACATACACTATAAAACAGTGTGGCTCTAATTGGATCTGAACTGAAGACCACCTAAGGCTTCCAAGATCTCAGTATAGTAAAGGCTGTTCAGTGCTTCCTAAGCCCCAGGTCTCAGAGCACATATTCCCTCCTTGGCTTGCAGGTTGTCTCTTCCTCACATTTTAAAGGCAAACTACAAATTACCCACATCACAGGCAAGAAGAATTTGTGACAAGGAAGAAAGGAAATATTCTTAATTTTTTTTAGGTTTCAGAGCCACAGCTTCGCCAATATGAGCCACCTAAAATCCCCAGCAATGATATAGGGAATAGGGTATCATATAGTATATGCTAATATGCACATTGTGAAAAGCTCAGTGACAGCTCCCCACCCCCAAGATGTCCACACTCGGTGCCCAGAGCCTGTATGTTACCCCCCCACATGGCAAAAGATGCTTTGCAGATATGACTCAGTTAAGGCTCTTGAGATGAGGAGATTATCCTGGATTATCTGGGTGACCTAGTGTAATCCCAAGAGTCCTTATGAGAGGGCAGAAGGAGGGTCAGAGTCAGCCAAGGAAGTTTAATAACAGAAGCAGAGGGTAAAAGTCAAAGAAACAGTAAGATGCTATATTCCTGGTGAGGAACCAAGAAATACAGGTGACCTCTTTACTCTGGAACATGACAGTACAGACTGTCCCCTAGAGCAGTCACCTAAGTAAAGCTCTCCTGATCCATTTTAGAAGATGTGACCCAGGACTTTAGAGGAACACGTTGTACTCCACTCTATTGTGCCTCTAAGTTGGTAATCATTTATTACAATAAAAATAGTAAACTAATATGTATGCATTATAGTGTTGATAGATACAAGTTATACATTTACCTAACAGACTTAAAAATCGGGTTACTTACATTTTGGGTCCATATTACTTCTTTTCAGGTATTGAACATAAAAGGGCTCCAAAGGCACACTGTTCTCTTGGATACGTCAAAGATGCCTGCTGGCTCAAAGAGTGGGGTTCAAGCAGATACTGAGCTAAGTGTGTAGAACCCAAGGTAAAGGATATGGAATCTGGATAAATCTGAGTTACAGTCTAGCAATGGACAAGTACCTAGTACTGTGCATCGTCCAGCATAACACCCTGCCAAGGTCATACTACCGAGTAGTACATGGTTGAACCAGAAGTCAAACTGAAACCAGTAGAACTAGCTTTCCCTAATATGTTCACTGCAAGAACATGTGTCAATTTTCCTTACTCCATCTATTCTTTAAGAAATCACAAGTCAAATCCAATGTGAAGGTACCCACTCTGTAACCTCTCTCCTTCTTTCTTCCTGTTCTACATTCAACTTTATCTATATTCTTCCTGGGCCTGTGCTGTGATGAGTTAACTCTGTAGCCCTCATCACACTTATCAGCTGGCTCACCGTGTACATGGCTTTCCTTCCACAAGCAGCCTGATGTTTGCTTTTGGTACTTCCCACATCTACCCAAAAGTGACCCAACTCCACAGATAAAATGAAAATACCACATGTGACTTGGAAAAGTCTTACCAGGCTTTTCATTTGACACTGCCGCTTTACTAGTCAATAATGTATGCTGTCCTTACCCAAATAGAATAGGATCAGGTAACCAATGGACCTAGTTAAAAGATAATCTACTTTTCAAATAAAATGTATTTTGTCCTTTTTGAAAATTTATTTTCAACTGATATATAAAACATGAAGATGTGGATACAGAGGGGGTATTGTGTATTATTTCCAATTGTGCATATGTGTCATAATATTTAAATCAGGTTAAATTTGTTGCCTTAATATATTTATAATTGTATGGTAAAACTTATAAAAATACTTTAATTTTGCTAGTTAGATGCTACCTATAGTAACCCTCTGTGCAGTAGAAACTTATTGCCCATTGATCAGCTTTTCTCCACCCATCCTGTGCTTGCACCAAGATTTAGCAGAAGAAGAGCAGGACCACATTATGCCAAGGACTGGCCTTTACTGTTCATTTTGTAAAAGCTATACTCTCTTATAGTCAAAAGCATATCCCTTCTCTCTGGGTTCAATTTGACAATTAAAGTTTCAGTATCAAATATTCATCTTCTAGTAAACAGCTGTTTTAATTATATGTAGATCTTGTCAACTGTTGGGTCCTTGATACAGGTAGTTTATGCAAAATTAAAAGACATGCTAGGATGGGAAGGACTCATGTTTTAATTTTCAAAGGCATCATCTACATCAAAAACAAAAGCCATCATTGCATGCATCTTCCGGGGAAGAGCTTTGATCATTTTAGAAAGTTATACAAATTCTAGGAAACTAGAAAGAACTGCCGTCTTCCATATTAAATTGAACACAGAAGTTAATGTAGGAAAAAATGTGCTTTAACTCACAGTTAAATGATTTTTAAGTGTGATTATCATCAGAAATTCTTACAGAGTTTGAAAATAGGCATTTTTTAAAAAAGACTCTCCAGACAAAAATTCAGCTGGGCCTTTAAAATATCACCCCAGGCTCCGGATTTCTCTGCAGCAAAGCTCAAGTCTTTTTCTTTAATTCAGGCTGAATGAAATCCTGCTGACCCACTTTTAGATTTACCAGAAGGAAGGTAGCTACATTGCCCCTGTCCCTTTCTCTTTCATTTTTACATTTCTAATCGGTTGCTACAGAACCAAGTGCCCCCAGACCGAGTGGTTTATGATAACAATATACAGTTATTAGTGGACAGTTCCTATAGGTCAGGAACACTGTGCGAGTGTGCCTGGGCGGGGTCTCGCTCAAAATGTGTACTGAGGCTACAGCCGGGGTCGTGGGGAGCTGAGTTTCTCACTAGCGTGCTCAGCTGGCAAGGTCTGAGTTCTTTTTAATGTTAGAACCTCTATATGAAGCTACAACGTTCTTACAATGGGGCAGATGGTTTTCCTCAGAGGCAGTGAGCCATGACAAAACAAGTGTCTTCTGTGATTCAGCCTTGGCAGTCACCTAATTTTTAATCGGTTACAGACAAGAACACAGTTCAGTGTGTGAGGGAACCGCAGAAGGGCGGGGACAACAAGATGCTGGAATCACTGCCAAGGCTGTCATGGTAGCCCTCAACAACACACTGGAAGGTTCTGAAGACCCATATGTACTTTATCCTGGCTGCCAGAACAAAGCACTAAAGATTTGGGGACTTAGAAAACAGAACCCTCATCCCAAACCCCACATATACCATAATTCTGAAAGCTACAAATTCAAGACAGCCCAACTGCTGCCAGCATTAATTTCTTCTGCAGAGGATGCTTTTATTTTGTTTTCTCATCCTGTCTTCTCCAGGTCTTTCTTGTGTTCCTGTCTGGGTCTTAACCTCCCTGTGGGAAAACATGTTGCCACTAGATTGGGGCCTTCCTTAATGCCATTTTAACTTTTTTTTTTTTTTTAGACCTCATCTCATATATAGCCATATTCTGAGACATGAAAAACTACATCAACAACATGTGAATTGGAAGGATCACAGTTCAATGCATATCAACCTATTTTCTTCACAGTAGCTGTCATCCATCCTGGGATTTGTAAAACCAAAAATTCAGACTCCTATTCGGATTCCACACATCTTTTGACAATTGCCGATCTAAACTGTGAATAATAGGGCACTGCTGTAATCCCAGAATTTTGGAAGTGAAGGCAGGAGGATTGGTTCAAGGCTAGCCTTGGCTACATAAAGAGTTTGAAACTAGCCTGAGCTAGGTGGGACCTTTTCTCAAAAATAAAACTAACAAAAACTAATGTAAAACAAATAAGCACTAATAATAAGCAAGCAATTACTTCAAAGATACCTTTATAGATGGCATTGGCTCCAGAGAAAGTTCTGGCAAGTACTTCATATTTCTGAGCACAAATTATGGCTTGCCATATATGATCTTGCCCCTTGTGTGAACCTCAATCTACTCCGCACCATGCTGTATGCTCCCCACTCCACCCCAGCTTACTCCTTACTCCTTAATGTTGCAGAAGACTTATGCCCCGGCCATTTTCTCTGTAGGTATTCTGATGTCCACTACAAGACTGCCTTATTCTCTGGTTCTGAACTCTCTTCAAATCACCACTCATCAAAGAGACCTACGTGCCCATCATTCTATTAGGACCTCCCCCCTCTGCCCAGTCATTCTTGGAACTTCCACTGTGGTTTCCCACAGTACAGTTTAAGGCCAAAATTATATTATAAAATCCATTATTTGTTCCTTGCATACCATAGTGCCACAGTATATAGTGCATAATCCATACACGCATGTTGAATAAGTGAGCAAATGGTTACCAATTAAGTTAGCACATGCAGCCTGACATATGAGCCAGAGAAATAGGAGTAAACGCAGAGTCTACTCTTCATGATTTACATTTTCCAGAGTTCCTGATCACTAATAGGATCAGTTTGTTGCTCTGATGAGATAATTTCAGTAAATTACTTTAATTACATTGGATATTACTG
Source organism: Phodopus roborovskii (assembly GCF_943737965.1). NCBI lineage: Eukaryota > Metazoa > Chordata > Mammalia > Rodentia > Cricetidae > Phodopus > Phodopus roborovskii. The sequence continues at coordinate 161,493 of NW_026125301.1, read as the reverse complement.
GTAAGTGTTTGTTTTCCTCGGGTATGGAATGCTGTGATTCAGATATTCCATTTGAATGTTTAGCGGTGAAACATACAGAAAAGGTGAGAATGGATAAGCTTCCCAGAAATTCTCAATGCTGAAAAAGTTCAGGTTCCTAGAGTTGCAAAGGACTCTCTCTGTTGAGGCAAACTGCTTCTGAGCATCCCCCATGAAGACAAAATATAATCTTTATTGAAATAGGATGGTATTCACTCAGTTCTGAATTTCTTACATTGTTCATGACTTCCTTGTGTGTTGAAACTATATGTTTATTTACTAGAAAAGCATATTGTCTGTCTATGATTAAAAAAAATGGCCTCAAGTAGTGACTGTAAAAAATAAATATCCCAGCAAATTTCTATGGTCTCCAGCATAGTAAGTTAATAGGAGCAACACTAAAATGCATCCAGTGACACAAAGATTACCCACCCTACACTGAATTTGTTGATTCCTTTGTGCTTAGAAATACCTCTTGGTTGAGAACTGAACCACCTAACTTTTAGAGTTGGATGTACAAGCATCTTAATGTATAGACTGTGATAAAGCATTTTAAATGTTCCAGGTATCAACTTCTTTTTCCATAAACTGAGGTGACATGGTACCATTTGTCCTGTTTCTTCCAACCACAAGAGCCTATCATTTATCCCCTGTCCTCACTCCTCCTTTCTTCCCTATATTTGCAGAAAGAAATAAAATATAGTATGTAAATAATATTGTGTAACAACCATATTCACTGATGGCAAGAATGTGTACTTAGATTTCTATATCCTAGATTGCTTCCCTGATCTCCAAAGACTCTTCTGAAAATGAATTTTACTCTAAGGCAGATCTAGGAGATATATATATATATATATATATATATGTATGTATGTATGTATGTATGTATGTATGTATGTATGTATGTACATGTAGAAGATACCAAAGTGTATATTTAGATGCATATAGATAGGATGATCAACCTGGAAGAAATTATGCATGCTTCTGCTAAAGGGAGACACTTGATAACATTAAGATAAGTATGTACTGAAACAGTTTTGTGAGTTACATAAAAGATGGGTGCAGTGGTTCTGAGACTATCCCATCTATAATAGTGACTGATGCAAACCCTTCTGATGCTCTAGGAGGAAATGCTTTTCCTTTGTCTGAATAAGGGAGGATAGTATGAAGACAGTTCTTGGGTAGGCTCAATATGAGAGTTTAATAGTCTTCTACTATACCAGCATTTTATTTCAGAAAACCCCATTCATCTTACAAAATGGCTGGGTTAAAAACATGGGGATAGTATTAGGAAGTGCACATTTTATATTTTTATTTATAAAATGTTCTGGAAAATAAGTCCTATATTATAAATGTAGATGTTTCTGATGAATCTTAAAATTTTTCTTTTCAGTGTTTCAGCATTTTGATAAAGAAATGAACATGCCCCCCAGGAAAAGACAGAAAACATCCAAAAGATGACTGGCAGATTTTTATCCTTTATATTCCATGTAGCAGGGGTAGGTTATACCTCTCAAATTGCTGAACTCTCATTGCAGTAAACATGTAGCTGAAATTCACCACATTTTGAAAAGCAACTTCTTTTCTGTTTCTACCACGCTCCTCACTCTACTATACAATGATTAAGTAGCCAGGCACTCAGGTGTTATGTCACTCATTTTACTCTCAGCAATCCTGCTTTCCTTCTGTCTCACACATCACAAACAATGCCTGTCAAAGATGATGTCTGAGATTTTAGGGACTGTGCTTTCCTCCCCTGTCTGCTTCATCCCTCTCCCGAGTAAATCACAACTTCCTCTTCCTCTCACAGGGACTATCATGCCCTCCTTCCTTAATTTGTTGACACTCTTGTTTAGTTGTGGCTGTTTCCTCAGACCTCACTCCTCAGGTCTCCATAGTGAAGAAAAATCAGCCAACCAAATAAAAACAACTCCCCTTTCTTCATCCTGTTCCTAAGAAAATGCTCTTTATGTATTCTCCATGGGTAAATATTATCAATACGAAGGTGGATACAATATATATCTTACTGTCAAGGACTATCTATTTGCTAAAAGGACGTTATAAACCCAATACATTTCTAAGTGGTAGAACTTTAAACAGTGAGACCATGGAGGTATGTTTTCATGGGTATAGAGGCTTTACCAACGTAGCTTTAAATTGCCTCACACAACCATCTTTCTTCTGAAGGAAGCAGTAGGGATTTCCCATCTTTCAAGAGTATTGATGCTACCTTCGAATGCCACCTTTAAAAACACTCCAGCCCTTGTTCTAGGAATATTCTCATTGACAAAGCCTTCTACCAATTGAACATATGGCCAACAAAACACAATGGATTGGGATCCCAGTGATCTTTGGCTGAATTATTGAAGTGTGACTTCATCAGAGCAAACACATCTCTACTGAGGTGGTGTTTTCATCCCCCTTCCCTTGAAAATAAAAGAATAACGGCAGCAAAACACACCAGATATGGAATATTTAACATTTCACATGGTGAAATTTAGCTTTAATCCATTTTTTATTGACTGTACTTCCCACAGTAGAAGAACAGAACAGCTTTTCTAACATAATTATTGATAGGCTTTGCAAAGTTTTCCACAGATAAATACTTGAAAACACATAGCTCTTCCAATTTTAACATTTAGGGCACTTTTGAATGCTTGAAAATATTGCTGATTTCACTGTAGTTTGAAGCATAAAATTTATGCTTGATTTCCATTTAGCATGATGTGGAAAAATTGGTATTTTCAAAGGTGGTTTTGCCACTGGTTGTGGTAGCATATATCTTTAGTCCCAATTATTGGAAAACAGAAGCAGGGGAATCTCTGTAAGCTCAAGATTAGCCTGGTTTACACAGTGAGTTACAGACTAGCCAAGGCTATATAATAATACTCTCTCTCAAAAAAAATGGCTTTACCTATTCAGGTTTTTGACTAATTTTAAAGGATATTTTATCATATTTATTAAGTAAAATTAATTAGAGCAGCCTGTGACATTCATTCACTACATTTTCCATGTAATAATTTATTTGCCTGAGGGATTTATTCTTTTGCCAAGGATTACCTGAAGAGACCTTTATGGCATCTAAGTATAGCTCAGAAGGATAATATCGTGCATCTTGGAACTCATTACATAAATGTGAAGATTCTCTCTATGGACCAGGATGAACCTTAGATGTATCACTTCCTGCCTTTAGTAGATTTTTTTTTAATTGATGTTATATCTTGTAAATTTCAAAATATTTTTCTACCTCATCACTAAATTAGTATTAGACTTTGGGAGCAATCTTATTCTTTTATAATTTTCAAAATGACTGCCAGGGGAAGTGAGGTTGGCCAGACTGGAACTTCTTAAACTTTTCCCTTGATGGCCCCTTTTTATCTAAGAACATTTGATGGGACCCAGGTGCATAAGAATATAAATATAAAGTTTTTTTTATTTACATATCTTTTAATTATGCATGCTATGCTTTAACTAGGCAAAATATACATATAAAAAAGGCAGTGTCAAATTTCTTCCAAGTTTACTTTTCAATGTTTTTGAGAAAAGCAAGTGTTCCTGTAGACCTTTAGAATACAGCCTACAATGAAGCTATCCCAGCTAACACTTCACTAAGAAGAAACACATGAGTCACACTTTCTGGTGGCTGGATCCCCTTCCAAATAAAAAATAAAAATAAAGGTAGTGGCATATAATATTTTCTGCTTCTGATAATTTTAATTATTCTAGACAATTTGAAAATAAACTCACATTTTAACAAAATATAAAGGTATCTCTTGTTTTTATTGTAGATAAAGAATCCTACAAAAGTACACAGTTGAGTCCATGAAGCACTTTCACTGGCCATGTAGATATTTTGAAATTAAATATATACAAACGTTCTTATTAAGCAATACACTGCAGGACACTGCAGAAAAGCTCATGTAATTAATGAAAGCTGAGCTTTATGAATTAAAAGCCATTGTCTTCTACACATAATTTACAAACAGTCATGCATTTAAAGGTGAATGTTCTATCTCATAGGAGCACATTTTCCCAGGCAAAGGCTGGTATACAAATATTTGTTAATGCCAAATAAATAGAATCTTCATGAATTATGTATTAATATTTAAACCTAGCAAGTTGAAACTTGGTATTTCAAAGTTCTCTCCAAGTGCAGGAAAAGCTCTAATTCCTTTGCAACTCAGTAGGGGACAGAAATTCCTAACGAATTTAATTTTTAGACATTTTTTGTGTACATATTATTTTACCATGTACTTAAAAGGAAAGCAGTTTAAAGTTTACCTGCTTATGAGATAGCATGCTCATTCATTTTTATATGGGCAATTAAATCCTTCCTTTGTATTGCTGGATGTGGATCATCTGTAGGTTTTGTTTGTTTGTTTGTTTGTTTGTTTTTTGGTGTTGATTGATATTTTGGTTTCTATCATTATCAATACTAAGATAACTGTTTCACATAAATACAAAGTACAAAATGGCATCCATAAGCTTGGCACATCATTTAAGAAACTTGTAATTTTATTTTGCTATTTATTATGAAACTACTGTCGGCATCTCACACAGCAGCTTTAAAAAACTGAACATCGTAACACAACACAATCTATAGATGTGCTAATTGGATACATGCTGAAGAATGATACCAGAAAAATATTTTAAACCATTTATTTTATAACGTGGCCACTGTATTACTTTAGAGCACACTTTTATGTACAGGAACACACTTCAGTTCCTAACACAGACAGTCTGCACCTGAGCTGAGGTGCTCCAAGCAGTACTCTTTACTGTGCCATGAACATGCACACTGCAAAATGGACATGTGTGTTCAGAAGTAAGGCTTCGGTGAAGTCACGTGAAAACTCAATCTGCTGTTGCTTGAAGTAGCTCAGATTCATTAGACATTTGATTATGATTAGTTTGTTTGGTTGTTATGCCTTTAGATAGCTTTTATGTGACCAAATTTTTCATGACCCCCATATTAGTTATGAACCACATCTTAGGAATCTTGATGAGGACATTGGCTCCAAGCTCCTTGAGGGTAGGACATATGATTTATTCACTTTTCTATATTTGGCATGCACTTTACTAGAATAAGTCTTAGATAAATGTTGTCTTGAATCAGTGAGTTAAATCATTATAGCCATGACTGTTAGCCAGCATCAGTACCATATGATTTTACTCAGCTAATCTTATCCAAATCATTATTGTCTCTTGTACAATTAGTTTATGAAAGTTTCAACATCTTAATGTTTGCATTAAACACCCCCAAAATTTAACAGTAATGAATATATCTTCCCTGATTTGAATCGAGGATGGGAGTATAAGATAGCAATTTCTCTTCTTGAAGACTTCTGCAAACAAATAAAGAAATAAATAAAAGTAAGCGGAATGCAATCCCCTAAGTGGGAATAAGTATTGACATTTGTGGGTCAAACTGAAACATTGTGTAATCTACCCATCTGAAGATTGGTCTGCTGAAGGAAATTCATACAGGTGGAATCCTTCTTATTCCATGGGCAAATTTTGAACTGAATGAACTCTTTTGTCTTCAAGCAGGATATGAAATTTTCTTTGCTGAAAATTTATTATGATGTAGATCACACTTTCTTCACTTGTCAAATCATTAGACCTTTGGTGAACCTTGGCTACTCTATAAATTATTTCTTTACAAAGATAAAAAGCTTTTAAGATGCTCCCAGTTAACTTTCAATACTCTCAGGAAAATTAAAAACAGGAAATTACCTTCAAAGCATCAGTTCTTTCCACGAATGTAAGTAGATGAAGCATTATCTATTTCTACTAAAATCAATGGCTTGCAAGTAGACCTTGAAATGCAGCACTCCAGAATTCTCCTGTTTCTTGGCTTTAAATGTGAAATCTCCTCTAGTGTGTACACCATCAAATATCCAATGTTTCTTTCTGATACTTCTGGTAGCTACTTTCAGGAGGGTCCTATTGCTGTTCTTAACAATATCTAGCCAAAACTTCAGTCATTTCAGAAATAAAAATATCTCCAGATGGAAATTGCATCCAACTGATAATTTTCTCTTGGAGTTCTGGAATATGACAAATTGAGGCTTCATTATCTTACTGGTTGGAAATTTCAGAAACTCTAAGCTACTTTTGGAAAAATAAAGTCAGAGATAGAAGCATCCTGAGTGATATATACATTTACATTTACTTACATTTAAACATTTAAGAAACAGGTGAGTTTGGACTTTGGATGAATTAATATTAGATTTTAAGAGTCAAGGGAAAATGTAGCACCCATGATTTTATCCAGGGCATTCACTTCACTAGCCATCTCAGTGCTACCCAGTGCTGTTCACCATGTTAGTGGGCACAGACAGTCAGAGTGACTCGTGTGTTACTGCTTTCTTAAGGAGATTTCAAGACAGAACTATAACCCTCATTGCCTATATGACAACCAGAGAAGCCATGTCCTTTTAACAGTTTTTAAGATCACTAGTGCAGCAGAGAGTTGTGGAAATCAGCATTCTACGTGTAAGCTAGGGTTATCTTCAAAAGTACAAGGTACTGGTTATGTACAAAGCATGGCTGTGACCACAGATGAAATAACTGGAGGACATGGAGCCACAGAGATTAACTATTCACTGCTCCCTGGGAAACATCTTCAGAGGGACTACTAGGTCTAGAGGCTGAGTCTATGACATGGCTAGCTGACTTAGGAAATACCTAGGTTTCTGTAGTAGTCAAACACCCTGGATAAACTCAGCATCACTGTGGAAACTGTGGTTATCAGATTAAATGGAGAGAAGGACCTGTTAATTTAGGCTTGACTTTTGTCAACATTACAATATGCCAGGGAAGGATCATGAATTTTGAAACAGGGATGCTTACATGTGTTGGCTACCTGAAAATTGACTCAAGCAGTATTCAATTCGGAACCTGTCAAGTCAAGATAAGCCTACCATTGCTAGAATTGCAACAGCAATTTGCAACAGCATGTTGCTTTTCATAATTGTTAATTCTGCTCCTGATACTGTGCCCTTTGTGATTTGAGCTGCATTTTGCTTTCCTTTATAGATTTCAACGATACTGCAAAGATGACTTTAAACAAAAACCATTAGAATAACAGGTAATTCCATCTCTGCAAATGCCTTGAAGTTCTTATTATGAATGCAAAGCTCTGCTAAGTGCTTCAGGAAGAGAAAGGAGGTGAGAATCTAACAAAGAAAAAAATGAAAGTGACACAATGGACATTGTGGGGAGCAAAGGGAGTAAAGTAGTGTGGTCACCCTATGGAGTATAAATGAGTCATGGAGAGCATGTGGGGTTACTTCTGACTTGTGTTTGGAGAAAGCCAGAGGCACTGAAGAGGACTGTGGAAGATGAGGACGACTCAGTAGTAGGATGGCTCAGGGTAGTTGGGGGAACAAAATGAGCAGATGTGTGACAACCACAACAGTTCCAGACATTGTCAGTGTATCCATGTGGCACCTCAAGGATGTTCCTGAGGAAGCCGGTACATAACCTCAGTTGTTTAAGATCACGGATGAGGCAAATCTATACAAATCAAGAAGAGCTTTCAAGTGCATTGGCTTCCTTCAAGTCAGCAATAGAAGACATGGGAAGGGACTATAAAGGGGTTAAAGGTACACGAATGGGCTTTTGCTTGACTAGGAGCTTCAGGAATGGGCTAGAAGGACTCAAAGGCACAGAGCCTGGGTAACTGGAAGTGCAGTGGTTCCAAAGGCCAGGAGAACACAGATCCACATGTTAAACATCACAGGCTGGAGAGGCTGTTGCAAGAGGTTGCCCAGTGGGGCAGGGGTGGGGGGAGAGTTCCAGCAGAGAAGCAGAGTAAAGATGATTTAGCCACGTTATTGAAAACTGGATATTTTCTCAGTGAGTCAGGACCTCAAATTATGAGTAGACAGAGAAGATACAAGCCTGGCTCAGGTTCTGAACAATGTTTTAAGACATTTAGTTCCTTAATGGTACTTAAATGGAGGCTTGGGAAAGTGAGTACTGGAAAATGTGAATTATTTGGTTGGTTCCTTAGAGTGAGTGATCTAATCAACAATGGTAGAAAAGATAATTTCTGAAGCACAAGCTCTATCATTATTAAAAACAAGGTCAGGCATATCTCTGTGAGTTTGAGACCAGCCTTGTCCGAGACAGCCAAGATTACACAAAGCCTTGTCTGGAAAAAACAAAAAAATACAAGCAAACAAACAAAAAAAGGTTGTTTCCTCATCTACCTCTGGTAGCTAGATTTTTTTTTTAATCTTCAAAATATTTATATTTTAAAAAATTAGGGAAAAAAGCGTAGTTGTCAAATCTAAGAACAACTTTGGTCACATTAAATTTTTATTTAATTATTTTTAAATAAATAATTACATTAATAATTAAATTAAATGATTAAATAAAATGCAAGAAAATTTTAAAGCCTGTGCATGTGTGTGTGAGACATGGTGTGGTTGGAGTATGCTGTGTCATAGCATGTTTTGTGGAGGCCTCACGATGCCTCTTGGAAGTTGGTTCTCTCTTTCTACCAAGTGGGTCCCAGGATTTGACATCAGACTACCAGGCTTGATATCAAGGGCTTTTACCTACTAAACAATCTTGCAGGCTTCAATTTTGGATTTTTTAATGGAGAAAAGTCAGTGAGGTGAGAGAGTAGCCAATGGACCATTACATATATAGTAACAGTAGCCCTTAAGGTCTGGCTCCTTCGTGGGCTTGGTACATGGACTTAAGATTGGAACTAAATGGAAATAAGAAATGCAAACAATGGTTTTTAATGAACAACAAGAACTGAATCGTCCTCATTTAATAGCAATTTATATAAATAACTGGCTTCATAGAATTTACTGGCATTTGCCTACAATTACGTCAACCTACTTTCAGGGTATGAATAACAATAGGATTTATTTTGCCACCTCAAAATTGGCCTCTGTAAACTCCAACAGTTCTAATTTATCCCCTTAATAGGGAAGATTTAGCTGTGAGACACTTTAATTAATGCTCTTTCTGCACTTGGTAGTTAGTTCTACCATTTTAGCCTCTTTAGGTTTCATGTGCACCACGTAATTCTAGTGTACTAAAAAGCAAATATAGGTTACAGAAAGGTTACCGCTCAGAATATTTAATAAAAGTAAAAAAAAAAAAAATAGCAAAACTGAAACCCTACTTCAAATGCCAGACTGTTATAAAGCCGAATTTGGGGAACAGAGTCTGCTGATCTCTGAGACTCTACAATGACTTCTGTGAGAAATAACAGGAGCACGGGGGGAGGAGACAATTACCCAGACAATCCATAGCAGCTGGCAGCTCAGCGCACCAGGTGTCAAAGACACTCTGAAGTGTCCAGCTTCCATGTCCTACAGAATTGGGATGACAAAACTTGAGGAATCCACAGGAAAAGGCAGGAATCAAAGACACAAGTTAACAATTAACATCCAAAGGGAGGAGTGGTATTCCGCCTCAAACACTAGGAAGGAAAGGAGGGGGAGCCTCTGATGCTGAAGGGAAAGTCATTTGGTGAAATTCCTAGCAACTGAACCTTTCGTCTAAGATAAAGTAGACAATTATCATAGAATAAAGAGAGAAAGAGTTGGCTCTGAAATGTCCCTGAAGGCCTCCAAGGGTTCTTCTCCACCTGGTGGCAATCTTGGGAGATAGTGGGACCTTTAGGAGACAGGGTCTAGTAGAAAGGAATTAGGTCATTGGGGACAAGTCTGAGAGAAGATGTTTGGGCCACAGCCCCGCCTTCCTCTCATCCTCACCTGTGCTTCCTTTCTACCATGAGGCAGCTGTGCCCTCTGTCCCATCCCCCTACACAGAGATACAGAGATGCTACTCCACCACAGACACAATCCAAAATTGCAAGTTGGCCATTGGCCAAAACCTCTAAAACACTGAACCAAACAAAATTTTCCTCCATTTAGCTTAGTAATCTCAGATACTTTCTTCTTACAGTAATGAGATATGGGCTAGCATGGAAGACAGAAATCAATCACTTTCTGGTGTCTGGGGATCACTGTTCCACAGTTAGGAACTATGCTTCAAAGCAGGAAAGCCTGGAAGTTTAAATATTTATTTAATAGCAAATGATTCATTTTATTAGCTACAGGAATATTTAGAGGAAGTAAATAGAAAGACATTTGCGGAGACACCAAGTCTTCTCTGGACTGACAGCACAATCTCAAAGGTGGGTGGATCATTGCCCTCTGGAAATGCAGAAACCTCCAGAAACGCATTCTCACTCCTCTGGTAACTGAATTTGTTCACATTCCTCCAAACCACCAGTAAGTGTGAACAAAGTAAAGCATCAACAGTGGTCGCTTGTCAAGCCCAATCCCATTTATACTCCTTACATGTTTTCCCTTCGGAAATTCTCCCCTTTTTGAGTGACTTAATGATAAGCCTAAGAGTTCAAGCTTTGATTGAAATCAAGTTACCCTACCACTGGCAACCTAGAAGTGAGTATCCAAGTATCGCTGGCCAAAGAGACCTGAGGGTGTTGCCTGGGGAGACTTAGATGATCTCTTATTCTTTTGAACACCCTGATATCTAAGCATGACTTCTAGGTACATAGAATGATCTAGTGATCACCTGGGGACAAGCCAGAGGACAGAGATGACAGATGTGAATGTAAAAGGAAAAGTCAGAAAGGCTATTCCTTCGACCCCATACTAACCAACCTGTGGCCAGCACATGTTACCTCATTCCTTTGCATTTTAATTTAGCTAAGAATTTGTGTCCTTATGCTGTTTTTTTATTGCTAATCCTATCTTAACTGATTTCAGGGGTCAGTGGGGGCATATCAAGCCTGTATTTCCAGCTAATAACAACTTGGTCATATGTTATTGTTCTTGACTTTCCCATTTAGCCACAACACTCACAGAGTCTTGTTGTGCTAAACAGGTGTTAAGTTCAATGACTACTACATGCTTACATAGCCAGCTGTGGTTGAGAGCCTCCCAAGCACTGGCACGTTGGGTTGGAAGGACCCTCAAGATTTTACTCACAAGCCTTGTGTGCTTTAAAAGCAGACATTTTAAAAGAAGGCCTTAGCAGATAATATGAAGAAAGACCACTTGGTCGTCTACAGATAAACATTTCATGCAGGGCTGGGACTGGCTGGCTCACAAGGTTCCCATCACCCCACTGGGTAGCTTTTTGCAGTCAGCGACTTCTGGAAAGGGAAGAGTCGGTTTCCGTAAGGAGTGTGGCCTCTGGTCCATGCCCCTGCTAAAGTGGATGACTCCTTACCCACCCACATACAAGCAGCACTGATTTAATTCCAGGTGATAAAAATGGTGACAGAAAAGGGCATGAAGCCAGGAGGGGTAGGCTAGAGTGGGCCCAGGGAAGTTTGAGGGACACAGTGGACATGATCAACATACAATGTATACAGGTGTGAACTCCTTAATGAATAGAACACGTGTTATATTAAAGGTCTTTCCCATAGGAAAGGAGATGTACCTCAGAACAGTTTATCTCTAATGGGCTTTAAGTCATCTGTGATTTGCTGTTCCACAGGAGGCTCTGAAAGCAATGCTCCATGTGGAATAAATTCTCTGACTTGAAGAGCACTCTGAAGTTCCTCCCCTGTCTAAGTGCTGCCAAACTAACTCACCAGGAGCACTTTCTGCACACCCTGAAGAACAATACCTAAATGCACAATCGCTTAATCCTTTGTTTTGTAAGATGCTCATCCAAAATTCTACTAGGTTCAAGCCAAGCTAATGAGAATACAAATAAAGCCAGAAGAAATACATTAATGACTTTGAAACATTTGTGTGAATTATTCCAATCATCCCAAATTATCAGTTACTTTGGAGAGTTGATGAGGTTGTATATTCTGTAAGAATGGTTAAAAGTCAGAGGTTTTCGTGAACAATGAAAATATAGAGTCCTGTGCTTTAGTACAGGAAGTACAGTTTGAGGATCCCTAATGCGAAACTACAATATAATCCAGTGACGGGATGCTACTGTGAACGCTAATATGAAGCCTTAAGACAAAGGCATCACTTGTATCCACTCAAATAAATACATTAATTATTGACATATATGCACACAATCCTCTCATTGATTTTAAAGAGTCCTATATGGCTTTTATTTCCTTTAAATGAAGATTTTTTTCTTCTGGTTTAAAAGTATAGCTAGGTTATAATGAAAAAATAAAATCATGATTAATATTCTTCAATGAATTGTTCCAAACATCCTCTCCTTAGAAGACATTACACATAATTGTTTGGGGAGGTGGGGTATGCTGTGAGACAGTGAAAATTGCGGAACAGAAAACAAAGCATCTGGACATAGAAGGAAACAGGGAGTCACTGTGCTCTTGAAAACAATGGAGTGATGCCATCAAGTGGCAGAAGGAAGAATTCCTCGACAGAGAAAGGGTTTTCTCAGACACTGCCACCTGGTGGCCATATTAGGGAATTGTTTTAGACTCTGGTATTACTTAATAATGGATTATTTATTTCATGTGGTCATTAATTTAAAGCCTGAACAGTCCCCACTGCCGTTAATGGGGTAAATTGTATTAACAACTTTCATAAAAAAACTTAAAGTGGTGACAGAATCAAAAGAATTATTAACAATGTAATATCATTCACATTCTATAGGAAACACCTTGAAATTTATTTAAGAAATAATTTGGTAAATTTCTTACCTAATATCAAAATGAAAAATACTACACATTTTAAATGAAACAGCCAAATATTTACTTTTCCTTTCTACATCTATTTGCAATCTAATAATTTTGCTATTTTAACCCAAATCAGAGTTTATTAATCATCTAATAGATTAACTCATTTATGTCAACCTTTAAGGTTTCTGAAGTGATTTTTGGATCTGGGTACCAATCTAGTCACTTGGAAGACCATATGAGCATAATGGACTTAGTCCTTGGCATTAAGTTCTTGTCATTAGCTGAACGGCCACATGCAAAAGACCTGTGTGGGGAACCAGTAAAGACCTCAGTGAATATGTACTGTTTGACACGCGTTTGGTCATGTCAATGACCCCAATGCCTCAGTACCATGGTCATGCCAAAGCCTTCCCAGATGAAGCTCAGAGGGGTAGCAAAGCCTTTCTCTGACCTAAGTGTGACTGTTTGATGATATGTGTAGAAAATGTTCACCTTAGCTTTCTCTCTCTGGTATTTATGGCCTGAAGACTACTCCTAGACAGAGGCCTCTCCTAATGAGATCAGCCAAGCCTGCCTCTTTGTTCAGTTGTATGCAATAACCTTGCCTCCCTGCTCAACTGTCTATAACAAATGGAGTGAACTTCCAGAGTTCTGAGGTATCTCCATCAGAGAGACCAGTACAATGAGCCCAGCTGTTTTGTATGCGATGTGTCTGTCATTTTCTTCATTCCTTCATCACCCTAGTTAGGTCAATCATTGGAGCCATGATGGTCACAACAGACATATAAAAACAAATGTTAAATGGATTGAAGACCTAAATGTGAAACCTAAAGCACTAAAAATGCTAGAAGGAAACAGAGACAATACCCTACATGATATAGGAGTAGGAAAGGACTTTCTGGAACTCTATTTGCACATGAATTGAGGCCCACCAATGGGACCTCATGAAACTAAAAGGCTTTTTGCCTTTTAGCTAAAGAAACAATTGAGTAGAAAGGATGCCCACAGAATGGGAGAGAATATGTGCTACCTACACATTTGACAGAAAAATAATATACAGAATGTATAAAGAACTCAAAGAACACAGAGTCAAACAGCAATAACAACAAGCAAATGTCCCATTCATAAAATGGGCTTGGGACCTGAGCAGAGAGTTCTCAAAAGGAAACAAAATGGAAAACAAACAAACAAACAAACAAAAACAAAACAAAACAAAAAATCCTCAAAACATGTTCATTGTCCCCAGCAATTAGGAAAATGCAAATGAAAACACATTTGAGATTCTATCTTATCCCAACAGAATGGCAAAAATCAATACAATGACTGACCACAAATGCTTGATCTGGTATGGAGAAAGGGAACTCTCAGTCACAGCTGGTAGAAACCAGGGTAGCAAAAACAATCCTATACAAAAAGAACTTTAGGAGGTATCATCATCTTTTATTTCAAGCTATACTACAGAGTTGAGGTAATAAAAACCACATGGTATTGGCATGAAATAGACACATTGGTCAATGGAATCCATTCAAAGATCCAGACATAAACCTACACACAGACACCTGATTTTTGACAAACAATCCAGAAACACACAATGAAAAAAAAAGAGCTTCTTCAACAAACAGTGCTGGTCTAACTGGATTGTCTGTATGTAAAAGAATGCAAATAGATCCATATCTATTATTCTGCACCACTAAAATACAGCCCACACAATCAACTGACAAGGACTCATAGGGGCTCCTAGAGACCAGGGAGTCTATAGGGGACTCACCTAGATCTCTGAATATATGTTATGGCTGAGTATCTTGGTGTTCTTGTGGGATTTCTAACAGTGGGGGTAGGGGCTGTCTCTGACTCTTTTGCCTAGTTGTGGAACCCTTTTCCTCCTACTGGGTTGCCTTATCCTGTCTTCATGTGGTGGTATGTGCCTAGTCGTATTGTAGCTTGTTGTGTTTGGTTGATGTCCCTTGGAGGCCTGCTCTTTTCTGAGGGGAGGCAGACATGAAGAGGGAGGGATGCAGGAGGCAAGGAAGAGAGGTGGGGGAGAGCCTTGGGGGAGGAATGAGAGGGGAAAGGCAGATGGGGCAGGATGGGGTGAGGGAGAGAGACAAAGAGTGCTTGCTGCTCTTACAGAGGACCTGGGTGTGGTATCAAGCATTCAAACTGGGCAGCTCACAGCGGGCTATAACTATAACTCCCAAGGGATCTGATGTCTTTTCTGGCCTCTTTAGACATCTGCATGTACATGGTACATATACACTTGGGCACATAACATAAAAAAACCACATCTCTAAAGATACAAATTCATGGGGCTCTTTACTGACTTCTGAGAGCATATAAGCATAGTTAATAAGTGAGGAAAAGCAGAAAATGGTGAATGAATGCTAGTAATTTTATTCATCAGTACTAGGGCTTAATCTCAAAGCCTTGCACATGCTAAGCAAGTGTTCTACCACTGAACTACACCTTTTATTTACCCTTATTCTATCTTATGGGGGAGTAGGTCAGAGTCTCTAGTTTGCCCAGGGTAGAGCCTCTCTTGGAGCTCAGGAAAGTGTTCACCTTTCAGTTCTCCTGCCTCTGCCTCTTGAGACAGTAAGATAACAGCCTGTGCTACATAATCCAGAGGACCCTAAACATTGAGTGACATGTATTGTAGTGATGCAATCTCAAAGGTGCCTAATTAGATGCAATCTGGAATCTGCCTGAAGATTGGTGTCAGTGGGCAAGAAGTTAGCATTATAGATAAGACAGTGGAACTGTGGGATCAGAAGAAAAACAGTTCTATGGAGAGCACCCAAAAATCAACTATAGCAAACCTCCATCAATTCAAAGGTCAAGACAGGCAAGGAATGAGCACACAGCAGAGTCCATGGGAGCAAAGCAGAAGGGAACTTTGGCGGAAAATGTTCTAAAATAGATAAGCACTCTAATAGAAGTGTGGATACAGCTCAGTGGCAGAATGCTTGCCTGGCTGCTTGAGGCCTGAGTTCCAGCTCCATCATCCAAAAGGAAATAAAATAAATAAATAAATAAATAAATAAATAAATTTAGATAAACAAATGCATAGGTTTTACCTTCTACAAAAGAAATGTCTCCATGCAAAGACAGAGACTATTACAGAAAACCACATCTGATCCAAATGCAGAGAGCAAGTGATCATGCAGGACCCAGCTCCAACTTAAACTTCTATAACACAATTCTTGCCCCTAAACCTCAGGGACCATAGGGAAGAGGGTGCAGAAGGATTGTAACCTCCAGAGGACTGGAAAGTTTGCTCTGAAATTATACCTCCTAGAAAAGTCAGAAGACATCCATGAAGCTTTATTCAAATGGCTGTCTAAACAAGACCTGAAGAGGGGCAACACCCAAAGACATACTAATATTAAAGGGGAAACCTCATAGGGTCTCAACCCTAGAAATAGCTTTTCTCAGGAAAGAACCCCCAAATTTGTTGTCCAAGACCTGGTTGTCAGTCCTGAAGGCATATGCATACAAGTAACACTATATGAACAAGCAGGCTATATTTATATATTTAGGATACACATAGAAACACATACACACACACACCAGGCACACTGACACACAGACACACAAAGAAACAGAGAGAGAGAGAGAGAGAGAGAGAGAGAGAGAGAGAGAGAGAGAGAGAGAGAGAACTGGAGAGAGAGGGAGGAGAGGGAGAGGGAGAAAAGGGAAGAAGGAAGATGATGAAATTATTTTCATCTTACAGAGGACCCAGGTCCAGTTCCCAACACCCACATGGTTGCTCACAACCTTGTATAACTCCTATATGATGCTCCCTTCTAACCTCCATGAACACTGAACACATGTGGTATATTTCACACACTCACACATATGAAATAAGAAATAGTGAATATAAACGAATCTTATAGTCTAGTACAAGTGATCTATGTACCTGCTTATCCAAGATGCATGTGCAGAAGACACACTCTTTGTATGCATTGCTTAAGGAGACATCAGTGGGCAGAACTGAACCTATAAGGATTCCTACTCTTGAGAAGGCTCTGAAGTAAATGAAATCAGAGACCTTTTGGTGGAAATAATATTCATGCTTTGATATGAAATAGGAGAAGAAGCTAGCAGATAGAAGGGCAGGAATCAGAGGCCAGTGGGAGAGGCTACACAAATAAAACTACTGACATATGGTGGAAAGCCAATAGCTGGTAGCATAGAAAGAAACAATAAGGGCAGACAGGAGGGATTGAGCAGGTCACTGAGGCATCTTAAAAAGGAGGACTGGAACCTGGTCCAACCTAAGGGCAAAGGGGACTGCACTGAAGAGATGGTGTCACAGAGTAACATTTATGTTACTTCAGAAACAACTGACAGAGACAGTTTGGAGGTTGAATAAATAGACAGATGGACATAGAAGAAAGGGCCTTATATGCACTGAGAAAAGGTTTCCTCCTGATGCTTTTTATAACTTATTTGACACCCTGACTTCTGCCCCTTTCTTTAATTCTATTATACTGTTAACTTACTGTTGATTTGGTTTCTTCCTGTTTTGGAAATGATGATAATTTGCTACAGCAACCTCCCCAACAAATGCCCACATCATCCTCAATGAAGCTAATAAACTCACCCTCTAAGAACAACTTTAGATTAAGTGTGTGACTGTTACAAGGAGGAGTTTCAGAACTCAAATTCACAACTCCTCTGCCTCTATAGCGTGAGAAGGATTCAAAAGTCCCAGAGGGTACACAGATGTGACAGAGGAGAAAAACTCTGGCGAATAATACAGAATCCCATTATTCAGCTTCTCCAAGTCTTCATTCTGAATTTGATTACATATCCTTCAGGCTGCCAAAGCACCATGGAATTGACCTTTACAGAATTACAACCACATCCCATAGCACAATGACTTAATTCATGCAGCTGCTTTTCTTTATTACAATTGAGTCTGAGGGAGCACTTTCTTACACATTCCTGCCTCTCTCGTATCCAGTTCACTATAAAATTTTCAATACAAGTTTGATTTAAAAAAAAAAAAAAAGACTTATCAGCTGTAGCTTTCCAGGGTGGTGGTAAATATTTACAATACCGGAAGTAAGGAGGCTGAAAGGAGAGGGGCTTGAGTGCTAGACCAGCATGGACTACAAAAATCTTATCTTAAAAAAGAAAAGAATAAGGCTCATTAATATGGACTTCGGTTGTTGCTTTGTAGTAAGAAATGGTACTGGCTGGTGAGATGGCTCAGCTTTTGCCACCAAGGCTGATGACTGAGTTCATTCCCTGAGACTCACCTGGTAGCAGGAAAGAACTGGTTCCCTCAGGTTGTCCTCTGACCTCCACATGCCTGTCATGATGAGTCCCATATCATAGACAGACAAATAAATAAATATAAGTGTAAACATTTTTAAGGAAATAACAAAATTCTCAATGAGGGGTAATTTTGCTGTCCTTCAGATACTATGAATAAATAGAGACTTTTTTGTTGCTATAACCTTGTGTGTGTGTATGTGTATCTCTGGGTGTGTGCATACATGTGTTTGTCTCTGTGTCAGTGAATCACAGTGAGCCATCTAACAATTATCTAATTGTTAGAGGCTAGAAATGGTTTTAGCTATATCTTGTGACACACAAGAACCACTCAAAACAGTATTTGATTGCCAAAATAGAAAATTCACTGTGCCAATATCAGGCACACGGACTTAGGTTTAGGCTTGCTGCAGAATTCTCCACAATGGCCAAGATAGGGAAGCAACCCATGTCTGTCATCAGCTGAATGAAGAAAATGGGTAAACACACATCATTTAATACTATTTAATCTTAGAAAGGGAAAATCTGTTGTGCCCTCTCATGAGGGCACATGAGGACCCCATGTTAAGTGAAGCAAGCCACCAACCACAGAATGACATGATCTCCCCTGTATAAATGGAATTTAAAAACACTGACTCATAGTAGCCCAGAGCACATTGGGTGATTGCCAAGAGCCAAGGGCCAAGAGTGGGTGTGATACTGAAAATCTGATCAAAGCATACATCTATCCCATCTATGACCTGATAGAGTACATAAAGAGTCCTGTGGAGTCATAGCCACAAGGTCTTCATGACTTGGGGCAACAGCAGGACATCAGAGGGGAGTTCTGGTGAAGGTCCAATACTGAGGTGTAGCAGAAGCCAGAGGTCTTGAACCAGACCCACAACCCATTGTGATGAACACTTGTAAGTAAAGTTGCTTGGGGAAATGGGTATACTGTGCAACCAGCAACAGCTCCTAATACCACTACTAAGAATGAATATGTTACTGAGAAGTGGGCAAGAGGGAGGAGGGAAGTTGTGGGGTGTTTTTTTGGGGGAGTGAGGCTACAAGGGAGGAAGGTAGATGTGGAAGAACTGGAAAGTGAATGGGAGTGAGGTGTATGATATGAAATTTCCAAAGAATCAATAAAAAGTATGTCAAATAAATAAAATTATTCAAAAGGAAACCAATTTATCTTTGTCTAAAGTACAACTTAGCAAAAACTACCTTTAAAGAAAGCAGCCTTACAGGCTACAGCCAGGATTTCTGCATCTTCTTAGAATCCCCCATGATAGCACCCCTTACCAGCAGGAAGAACGACGCCCAAATTCCCAAATATTGTCTATAAATGTTTGTTTTCATTTAAATGGACTTGTTTATATAAAATAAATAAAAAAAGAGTTCATGCTATTTGCAAAGCATGTTAACATCCTGTCTAGTATGTCTAGTTTGTAAAAGCTTTATATGTTCATGATAATGCCCCTCAAATAAAAGAAAATGAATCAGTAAGCAGAGAAGAGGAAAGAAACAACCTCCCCTTCCTTCCCACCCTGAATAAGAATGATTGAAGAGTCCCAGTTAGTAACAGGAAGCCCCCACCAACTTCAGAGTTAAGTTTCATTTCAGAAAAGCTATGCTAGTTTTAGATTCTACTATGATGCTATGCAGCCTTACCAGGCTCAAGTAATCCAAAAGGTTTTGAATCTAAGTCATGATATTTGTCATCCATTTGCTGCTGCACGAGATGTAAGAAACCTGGCAGAATCTCACATAGTGGCCATCTGCACACTGTCATCTCTGATCCATTGTGTCTAACTGTCTAGCCTACTTGAACTTGCAAAAATGGCAGAGTGTTTTTATTCATTTGTGGTTCTCAGGCCTTCTCTCGTGTGTTTCTTGAATATTCTTTTAACTGTCCCTCTAAGCAAGGGTGAAAGCACAAAATGTCAGTCTGGCCATTGTGAAGCTGAACAAGTCTTTAATCTTATGATCCATTCATTATTTTAGGTGTAAATTTGGCTCTATTTGAGCATGTTAACTGTAAGTGCACTATAAGATCATAGGTCTGAAAAAAAATCAGTGAATTTCTTTTCTCCTGGAGCAAAGCCAGCCTTGCCTCTTGCTTCTTACAGACAGCCCTTGCCACAATTATCTTGTTTTCAAAAATGAGTGATCTACAGCCAATCAAGAGTGAGTGGTTCAATCAAAGGAGGAAAAAAAATCCCTATTTACTGCATTCCTTCTGATCTCCTTCCAAGACTCAGGACCCAACATATGCCACAGGGATTTCAGTCCCTCTGAAGGCTGTTCCCTTTTTACTCTCAGAGGTATGGCAGCCATGAAAGCAGAAGAGAGAGAAGGTAGTAAACAGCCTCCCATTAGAAATGCCCAGCATCGGGTTTGAGGATATGGCATTAGTAGGCAGTGGTGTCAGAATTCAGATGCAGTTTCTGCAGATGAAATTTTTATTTCCATGGTTAAAGTTCCCATGCATTTGAGAACTTGCTGCAGTTCTGACTTCCTACACAGTGGTTCCTTCAGTCTGCTTCCTACCACAGGGGAATGCTGTTCCTTTCCTGACACAACATAAACTATTCGGCAAGGGCTGGTCATACAGCAGTGAATAACACTGAAAATTAAGGATTCCCCTATTTCAAACACTGTGAAAAATGCTTGAAACAAGTTTTAGGAACAAGGATGTGTTTTGACTTGTGATTTCTGAGGCTTCCATCCATTGCTGACTGTCTTTACTTTGGCCCCAAACAAGCAGGAACATCATGGTAGCAGAGGCATGCAACACTCACAGTAGTCATACAGCAGACAGTCACAAAGCAAGATATGAAGGACAAGATATATTTTTCCCAGTCACACCCCCAGGGTCCCTCTTTTATCAACCCCTTCTTACCTAGGCTCTTATTGGTGCCATTATGTTATGAATCTAACAATAGGTACAATTATCAGTATAGAACACCATGAGAAATTCCTAGAAATGTAGCCAGAATGGAATATTAGAAGAACCGTTTTAATGTCACCCTTTTAAATTAATGTCACAGCTGAACTAACGTCTAATGACTTATCTCTATGCCCAACCTGAGTTCTTTTGAAGTGGGTGCTGATTAACACAAAGAAGAGAGTGCAGGATGCTAAACCCTAAGTGGGGCATACATGTATTATATGTACACAATTATTTTACCGCTGTATTTTTTCTGGATGCAATCCATGAGATAATTCAGGAGAAGACACAATGTATAAGCATTGAGCAGTAGTTTCGTGGTACTTGTGGGTGATCTCAGCACTATTGTCTAGGAGAAGCCTTCCTTAAGTATAAGGAATTCTGTCTTCCATCCCTTCATATTGTCTATAACACTTCAAAGTGTTCATGAGTCCATACAGGGACCACACAACCAATTCAAGAATCAGACACTGGAGATCCCAAATATGAAAATTGTTTTCATTCTAAATTATTCTTACGTGATGCTCCAACCCATGGGTTCAGTCTGACTTATACTTGACTCAGTTGTTAATATTCTCAAGTGGAAAAAGAAAATACGAAAAGAGGGAAATACTGAAGCAAATACTGCGGAAATGGCACTGTGCCATATGGTAGAACCATGCAATGGATATAATGGTAGTGCCTGATTAAAACATTTCAGAACACAACACTTCTATTTGTTGATTGTACCTCAGAGCAGTGTAAGAGTGTTTCATTGCATTAAGTGGTCCAAAGGAAGGTTCCCAAGCAGTGGAGGAATGCCATAGTCTCTCTTCTAAGAGGCATTGTAGCAGTTTTCATTGGCCCCTGTTAATTCCAGTGTATGAGGTAGGAAACCCCATTTCCTTCCTTCTGGGTCAGGAATTGTGTTTGGGAGCCAAGGTCTTCTTTTAGCGGAGTTTGAAAAAGTCTACAGACAAGTATATCTGAAAGCTGCACCTAGAGCTAGTCCACAGTTTGCCTCCCTTTGTACGTCCTTCATGCATCAGAAAACATTTCATTTTCCACCTCTGCATACTAAAGCTAAGTATTTCTATCAAATGATATATTTTTAAAATTTGTTTAATGCCAGCACTTTTTAAGTCCTTATGAGTGGGCTGGTTGCATGTGGGTGTAATCATTTCTCATTAATAATAATACAGAAAGGATATTTAAATCATACTACAAGGTGCTATAGCAAAGAAACACATTTAATTTGGATGATTTCGAAGAAAGATATTTTTAAGTATGATTTTCTTAAATCTGACTGTGGGAACTTTATTATTTTAAAAGAAATTCCTGAAAAAGAGAAATTAGAACTTATATAACACAAAGAAAATATGGATAATAAAGCTACTCTCCTAACTGTGTTACTTATAATATATATACTTATATACTTATATATAATATAATATAATATATACATATGGTTAAATATCAAAATTATTTTGTGTTTTTTTAAGTTTTTAAATAGGAGTGTGTATGATGGAGAGAGAGAGAGGGAGGGCAGGAGAAAGGGAGAGAAATGAGTGCAGGTATCTGCAGAGGCAAGAAAGGGGAATTGGACCCCCTGGAGTGGAGTTATAAGCATTTGTGAGCCACCTGACATGGGCTCTGGGATCTGAACTTGGGTCCTCTGGAAGAGCAGCAATGGCTCATAAATCATAAACACTGTGTCATCTCTCCAGCTCCAACTTCTTTTTATCTTTAAGAATTTGGAAGCATAAGACTATATATAGGGTAGAATCTGGGTAGATGATCAGAGGACAAGGCATCTTTCTGACAGCAACTTTAATCCTTAAGGGACTTGATGGGAGATGTCATTCTGTATGTTTCTCATACTGGTTAATAATAAAGCACTGTTGGCCAATAGGAAAGGAAGATAGGAGGGACTAGGAGACAAGGAGGAAATAGGAAGTAGTAAGGAGGAGTCAAGATGGAGAGTCTGAAGAAAGCAGTATGCCGCTGGCTCCCCGGTAAGAGAAAAACATAGATCAGCAGAAATGGGTTAATTAAGACAGAGCTAGCCGATAAGAAACTAGTAACTGGCCAACAGTATAATATCTAATACAGAGTCTCAGTGTGTTATTTGGGGCTGGCTTGGTGGTAGAACAAGAGCAGGCGGTGGGCAGAAAAACCGAACTCCTTACAAATGGCGCCCACGTGGTTAGTAAGAACTTCCATTTAAATTTAACAAAAGGTTAAAAACAGGTTTTAGAAACAAAAGAACAGAGACAAGCAAGGTTTCTTGGTAGCAGCATTTTTCTCAGTTGAACTCTGCTTTACTAGAGACAAGCAGATATTCGCGCGGCTCCTTTAAGGGAAGATTCCTTACTTTGAATAAGCGGCAAAAAAATAAAAAAAAAAAATGCACAGCTTTTAAATAACTCTGCTAACAATTTATTGGTGTGTATGAGAGATGGCAATGGCAGTGACCACATCTCCAAGCCGGCAGCATGCTTTCTGGGTGGCAACGCAGACCAAGGCGGTGAGCACAGCTCTCAGTGCTGGTGGTAAAAGTACCCGCCACCATCTTTGGTAAACCGCGGCTGACACAGCTATGACTTTCATTTTAGCAAAGTTGTTGTTTACCAGATAAAAGACTTGTGGCCAGACAAAGATAAAGATTTACAGTAAAGACAGATTCATATTAAGGAAAACCTCTAAAGGTTTACAGTGTGTTTTAAAATATACGTAGACATGAAAAGAAAAATGGTTTTAAAGAGACAAAGAGGAACTGGGTGTTGTAGCACACGCCTTTAATCCCTGCACTCAGGAGACAGAGGCAAGCAGATCTCTGTGATTTCAAAGTAAACCTGGTATGCAGAGTGAATTCCAGGACAGATAAGAGTTACACAGAGAAACCCTGTCTCAAAAAATAAAAAGTAAAAGAAACAGAGTAATAATAAAGCCACATAAAGATGAAAAGCTCAGAGAGAATCTGGTTACTGTATGGCATTATATTGTCTTTATATCATTTGACTGCTGAGGAAACAACAACTGTTGAAGGAAATACTGCTGGATTAATTCAATTTATATATTTTAAAAATGCTTTGACTCAAACATTTAAGTTCAAGGACAAGTTACTGGGGAAAAGGATTTCTATTTTTGTTTCCACAGAAAATAAAAAGCTGTGGATTCCTTCCAGACTAATGTGGTTTGATCAAGCCAGACCCCCTGAAACAGAGGACCAGGTGAGCCTACATTCAAAATAGCTGAACAAAGCAGCCTTGCAGACTACAGCCAAGATTTCTGTGTCTTCTCATGATCCCCCATGACAGCGCCCCCTGTCAGCAGGAAGTAGTTTGGAAAGAACGACGCCCGAATTCCCAAATATTGTTTATAAATGTTTGGTTTCATTTAAATGGACATGGTTATAAATGGGTAATGATCACAACCAATATTCTTTTTAAAGGTAAAAAGGGAATTATGGTATAGATATGGATACTTTGTATTGGAATGGATTTTCATTTATTGATACAATTTAAGGTCAATTTTGTGATGTGTATATTTCTCCTTTTGTTTAGGCATTGTGTTTATATAGTTCATTCAGAAACATATTGTATAATGTAGTACAGATTATAGATAATTACCTATGATAGTCAAAGCTTAGAGTTAAGTTAGTTAGGTTTTCAAGATACACAGAGATGTATTTGAGATAGATAGGCATTCTTCAAACCTTTCAAAGACCTACAGAATATGGCATTTAAAATGGTTTAGGGTTTTCGTGACAGTGAGACATAATTGCTCTTGGCAATACCACCTGCACCAGAAAAGAAGATGGACATTGAAGAAACTCGTTTTGGAGTTTCAATATGGCAAGACTAGCCATGTGGACAAGATACTGCTCTTGTCTGGACTGTTTGACTTTGTGCTGTATAAACTGGACATGCAGGACCCACAGAAAATTGACTGCTGACTCAAGATGGACATTGCTACAGAGTTCCTGCTTCATGGAAGAATCTGCCAGACAGTCTGCAGGATATAGAGAAAAATGACTGATAAACTGCCAATACAAGAAGACAGTTTAAAGTTTCCTGCATTGCTGAAGAGTCTGCCAGACACACTATGGCCTATGGGCTGAAGATGGAAGATTACAAAAGAACTTTGGGTGACCAGGCAGTGAGTTGTCTCTGTCATTTCTAGAGCTTATATATTATCCTTCTGTGGTCTTTGAAGGAGTTGAAGACAGATAGTTATAGTTATAGTTTTCCTTAGTATTAAAGATAAGTTACTTTAGACACACAAAGATAGGATAGATGATGGAATATTTTCTTCAAATCTTGCTAAATGTTAATGGACTAAATATTGTTAACTGTGATTCTTACTTGATAACTGTTGTATAATATATTTTGCTATGTTAAGGTTAAAACCCTTCTTTTTATTTAGACAGAAAAGAGGAGATGATGGGAGATGTCATTCTGTATGTTTCTCATACTGGTTAATAATAAAGCACTGTTGGCCAATAGGAAAGGAAGATAGGAGGGACTAGGAGACAAGGAGGAAATAGGAAGTAGTAAGGAGGAGTCAAGATGGAGAGTCTGAAGAAAGCAGTATGCCGCTGGCTCCCCGGTAAGAGAAAAACATAGATCAGCAGAAATGGGTTAATTAAGACAGAGCTAGCCGATAAGAAACTAGTAACTGGCCAACAGTATAATATCTAATACAGAGTCTCAGTGTGTTGTTTGGGGCTGGCGGTGTGGCAGTGGGACCAGACAGGCGGCGGCAGGCAGAAAAACCTGTACTCCTTACAGGGACTCACTGAGATTACTCGTTCATGTCCTTTAGAAGAAGAAACTATTTGGGTAAAAGGAACTAATTAAACAATAAGAACAATTTGTAAAGTGTTTGGAAGTGATTCCCTGTGAGATGAGTGGACCTGTGTGCTAATAGCTGTTTCCTTTTGGTCCCACCACAGGAACCAAGGTTCAAGGCATCTGATTCCCAGTGCAGTAACTGTTTCCTAGGCTTCCTTACCCCAGCATTGCTTTGAAGCATTTCTTTTCAGAAGTTGCTAAAGCTTCTCTTCAACGACTTTGCCTTCTTCATCATATGCATGCATCTAAGAACTACCAGTGTGTCTGTTGTGGGGGTGGAGCATCCTGAAAAAATCATTTTCATAGCAAAAGGCAGCAACATTTGTGTTCATGTTTCTCTAATATGCAACACTTGGATGTTTTCTTTGACTGTCATTCATTCTTTTCTTTCCTTCTGAGCCAGTGACTGCTTTCTCTATTTTTTACCTCTTGCTTTTTAGATGCAAGAGACCTGTTTAACTGAAACCCAACACTGGCACTTTTGTTATCAATGGATATTGTATCCTGAGTTCCTTTTGAGCACTGATAACGTATTCTACCAATTTGTCTCTTTAAAAGAAGAGAATTGATACCTGTCACCAACTCCCACATCATAAGCAGTTGAGGCTATAGAGAAACATTAACAAAAGTAGTTCTGGTGTATTCTAGGCTATCATATTATTTTGATACTTCATATCCTGTGGGTAAAAATGCTAAACGTGCAATCCAGCCCCTTAAATTTTTGAGATTGTGCAACACAGTATTATAAACTAAAGGTTCCATGTTGCATGGCAGAGGTGTGGCCTTCTTCATTTTGCTTAATTAGAACTTCATGGCAATTGTTGGCAACTTTCCAGTTCCTGTGACCTCCAGTCTTTGACAGTCACTTTTCATACTTTAACTATGAGTACTTTAGCTATCTCATATGGACAGCACCACGCAGTACTTGTCTATGATTGCTTTATTTTACTTAACATAATACTCAGTGTTTCTATTAATGGATATAATTTTAATCCATTGAGTGTGGGGGGAATCTCTTTGGAATTATTCTTCTCTTTTGACTCTTAAAATCTTTCCACCTCTACTTCTGAATAGTTCCCTGATGCCTGGGGAGGTAGGGAGTGGGGGAGTTGAAGATATCCTGTTTAGGAATGAGTAATCCAAGATTTCTCACTCTCTACAAACTATGCAGTTGTGGGTTGACACAGATACAATCTCATAGACACTGTGGCAGTAGGCATAGGGCCTGTAAAGGTCCAAGCCAGACAGAATCTTATCACTGAGAGGGGAACTGTACATGAGCTCCCATCGCTAACCAAGAATCCCTCTCCAATGGACAGTCACTTGCAGAGGAAAAACTGTTTTTTCTCTAATGGAGTCACATTGGGTGTATACACCACGAGTGGTCAGCATTAGATGGTCAACACACAAAAAAAAAAGAAAGAAAGAAAAAGAAAACTCAGTGGTATTTTATAGATATTTTTGTCATATTGTTTTGTTTGGGTATTTCTTTTAATCTTACTGGTCTTTTGTTTATATATTATGTTTTCTAATTTTGTGTTTTTAAGGTGTGTGTGGTTTATTTTCTTCTGTTTTTTTCTATTATTGTTGTTGTTTTTATTTTCCCGATTGATTTTCTAAAGATAAATAGAAGGTGTGAAGTCAGTTAGACTAGGCATGGAGGGTCTAGGAGGAGTTGAAGGAGGGAAAACTAAGATCAGAATATATTGTATGAAAAAAATTCAATTATTTTTAAAAGAAAATAGTCATGTTAAGTGTTAAAAGTTTGCTTTCATTCCACATGACTCAAACTGTAAAACATGGATAAAAGTTACCCGTGAGTCCTCTATGATAAACTCAGGGAGAGTGTCACAGACACTCTTCCCTTGCCTAGAATACTGTATCTCTCTTTACTTTTTCCTTGCTTTTTCCTATGTTCCAACTCCCTTGCTTCCTTGACTCATCCTCCAAATCTCAGCATACATTATGTCACCTCCTAAGACCTCAGCTAACACCCATCTCCACTATCATTTACTCTTATATCACCCCAGAATACAGACTACTTAGCACTTAACAAAACTGTAACAAATAAATCACGTGTGATCATATTTGTCATCCCACACAAATGGATACACCATGAAGACATGACATCTTTTGGTTTTACTTATCACTGTGACTCCACATCCAGCAAATGTCTGCCCCTAGGAACACAAGGCAGATGGTTGTGGAATGAATAAGTGACTGAATAAAAAATGCACTGGATTGCATCATCTACCCAACTCTCCACCAGGCCATAGGGAGATATGGAAGACACAGGGAATTTCCTTACTCAAACCAGATCCCTCACCTCTGCTGGTCATCCTACCCAGGACTTGACAGTCCCTAAGCTATTTCTCACTTTAAGTGAAGAAACGTCTTCATATTTTTCATATTTCTTACAGAAATATGAATAGTCATTTGTTTAATGTTTCATATTCTGAACTGGAATAGATGAAGCTGAGCTTCTGAGCATCATTTTCTAATATTCTCAGGGGTGATAAATGACAACATTCATCATCACACAAATACTACAAACCCCAAATCTCTGAGCTGCTGTTCTTATACCTACCAGAGTAGCTAAGAGAGGGATTTCCTGGTTTCTCTGCATGTCAGACTCTTGCAAGTAGCCACCCTGAGGGTGTCCCTGTTCTCTGAAGATGTTACAGGTTGTGATGAGCAGACTTACCATGACTAACTTGCTGAGAAACTCTGAAATACTTCATTTCAATAATGTAAGTGGTTTGGCGTAATTGGATCATGTGATAACTTGTATTGAGCCTATGATGTATGCTCAGAGTGACTGATTGATCAGGCAATGCTGGTATGTGAAGTAAATGCTCTAACAGAGGTCTCAATGTCCTCTGATGAGGGTGTGGCAATGAGTACCAGACCTGCTTCCAGGAGTCATGGGTAACTCCACAGTGAAAGTACTGCTGGAACTGAATTTTGAAAGAAAGACAAAATGACAATTCACAAGGGAAACTCAATCAAAGGCTGTTACAGGCAAACCACAAAGGCTGATATGAGAAAAGCATGTTGGATAATTGGTGGTGAACCACAGCATAGGGTGGGAAAGATGGAGAACAACCCAAGTGTTTTAGTGACGATTCTATTGCTGTGAAGAGACACCATGACCATGGCAACTCTTTTAAAGGAAAACATTTAATTGGGCCTGGCTTATAGTTTCAGAGGTTTAGTTCATTGTCATCATGGTGGGAAACATGGCAACCTGCAGTCAGACACGGTTCTGGAGAAAGAGCTGAGAGTTCTACATCCAGAGAAGAGAATGCCACACTGGGCATAGCATGAGTATCTGAGACCCTAAAGCCTGTCCCCAGAGACATATCTCCAACAATGCTATATCTCTTAATAGTGGCAGTCCCTATGAGCCTATAGGGCCATTTTCACTCAAAGTACCATATCAACACACAGATTTGGGCTTAATAATGGAGGTGCTTTCCAACTGTTAGAAATACATTACATAAAAGCATTTTAATTAAAAGCCATGCAACATTAGATTTCTAACTAGAGAGTTGGTTCATGTTATTCATGGCTTAGAAATAAGGTATAAGTATTTCTGTTTTCAAGTAAAACTAAATCAATGTAACATAGTAGAGAAGAGGAAAAAATGTTGCAACAAACTATTAGATATGAAGAATGGGGTTAATTTATGTATATGGGCACAATCATAGATCACAAATATTCTTGTCTTCTGTAATCTATTATTCAAGTATTTCAGAGGCATGGCAGGGACCATGAAGATATATTCTGTTTAAAAGGGAAAAGAACACATTCCTTCTCTAAGTCAATGGCATGTGACCTGTATCTCAACACCTACACAGGTAACAGAGCAGAATAATCTCATTTGAAATAAAAGTTGCAGGGAGGAAGATTCGTCATTTATCTGTGAGCTAGGAGAGCCAGAGCCAGAGCTAGAAGAACAAAGAAATATTCTTTGATGTCCAAAGTCAACATTTTAAAAATTAAATTCTGATTTCTAACAACATGAAAAGGAGTCAGAGAAACTAGAAAGGACAAGGTTGTGTTTGAAACACAGGGTATTACAGAACCGAGCAAGCAAGAACGCACCTTGAAAGATTTATAAAGTATCCTTGGGGATCTGCTTGCCTGGAATTCCCATTGGACTTTGGATTTTATGAATGTTCAACTGTAGAACCACTTGTATTATGATGGCAGAACAAATGTTAGAGATGTTAACACTTCAGATTTAAATCCATGGTTCACTTTGATATCACTCAATAGAACGGAATAACTCTCTTCATGTCTCATTGTATAGGAGATCGCAGCATGACTGAGGAGCACAAAAGTCAAGAGTCTGGAGCATGCTCATTCTGTCTAGTATTATAATTTTATGGGTCCAGTCTAGTTTTTGTTCAGAATTATACTTCTGTCCAAATGTGGTTATGCAGTATATGTCCTTTTCTCTATTTAAAATGTTTCAAGAGTATAAACCCTCCTCAGAATATATCTCTGACCTTTATAAAGTCTTACAATCTGTCCCCTAAACCCTGGAGTAACCCCATCTAACTCTTACACTGACTGCAGCAAATGCAGGGTGCATAATTCATGGCACCAAGCTTCCCTGTTCTTAGAATCCTAGAAACACTCCTTCTTAAACTAGAATGTTCTTCCCAACTAGAAGTTCACTTAATAGACTCCTTTTAATTCTATCCTAAACTCAACTCTCCTTGACTATGTGGCAGGACCCATGAAAAGGAGTCCATTCCATCTTGCCACAAGTTCAGGGAGGTCAAATCTGTCTTATTATTCCATAAAACATTGGTGGCTACAGGATGTTCTGGCCTTGGTGGTGGATATCTCTTATCTAAATAAC
Source organism: Phodopus roborovskii (assembly GCF_943737965.1). Lineage (NCBI taxonomy): Eukaryota > Metazoa > Chordata > Mammalia > Rodentia > Cricetidae > Phodopus > Phodopus roborovskii. Next base: position 130,927 of record NW_026125301.1, on the reverse strand, counting down.
AATAGACTTGGGCCCAGGAGCCTTTACTCTGGACCCTGAAGGCTGGATAGCAGGTGTGGCTAGCAAATATCTAGAGAATTAAGGAAAGTAAGTCTCTTTGCCCCTTATACATGATAATAGAAGTCTTTTACCATTTTGTCCCCATTGTTGGTCGAAAACATAAAATGGTGAAAGAATAAACTAGGTGCATTCAATATGGATTGAATGGTCCTCCCAAAAGATATTCTGTATCTCTGGATTCTTAACCCCTTTAGCTAGCCTTTCTTTTGTCCACACTCCCCCTTTCGGTCATAAATCTGGGGCTGCTCGGCAAAGACAACTGTATTAAGCAACAAGTAAGATGGCTCCTAAGGATGCTCTCTCCCTGGTATGCACATCTTCTAACAAGTCCCCTTCTCTACTATCAGCACCAATCTGTATGACCAGAAGAATATGATAAGAAGACAGCATGTGACCTTCAATAGTAGAACATAAGATGCCTGCTGCTCGACCAATATTCTCCTGGATCTTTTGTTTGGGAGGAATCTGTCAACTTGTCATGCTCTGACTCTAATGAAAATGGTCCTTGAGGGAAGTACTGACACCTCTATGCTAGCAGTCAACAGAAGTAAGCCTTCTGGGAAGCAGACCTTCCAGCCCTGTTAAGCTTTTACACACTACCAACTTCCTCAGACCCTGAGACAGAACTATACAGTCAAGTTATTCCTCAGTTCTTGCCTGGAAAACAAACAACCTCACAGAATATTGTTTTTAATTTGTTAGTTTAAGTAACAATTCTTACACTGCAAAGAGTAACCATGGTGTATTTTCATGCTGGTTTCCCCAGTACATAATCTAAGGAGACCCTACCATCCCATACTTTATGATTCATCATTTTACATTCTTTCTTACACACATGCACAGCCTGTTATCTTACTTTTATTTGGTTGGTTATTTCTTGTCTTTCTCAAATAAAGCTTAAAATCTTTGAAGGCAAAAATTTTGCCTGCTTCTTTCATCAAGGCTTGTGATCAGAACTCCATCATCTAGACCTGATAATCAATGAAGATCCATTTAAAGAATGCTGTACCAGACTGGAATTTGTATTTCATTTGCTTCTTCATGATGAACAGGAAGTCTGTGAGTAAAATTCCTACAACTAGCTCTTTGATGTCCTACCTAGTTCAGATTCAACACAAGATACAGGAGACATCTATGTTCATCAAGGTAGGGGAGACAAACCTCTCAGATACTTTCTAAGTAAAGCTTTATGCTCTGGACTAAGGGCCAGACAAAGATGCTTTTGAGTGATTAGTATTGTTTACAAAGGTTTCAGGGAGTGGATACAGTCTAGTAGAAATGCCAAGGTGTAGCAAAGATGACATTTAAAAACAAGAAAACACTGGGTAATACATTAAGGCACCAGAGCCAAGGAGATGACATAACTATCATAAAACAAAGACATGAAGCAGTACATATCAACTCTCATGAGATGAAAATTCAATTCAAACATTAAAAATACAGTCTTTTGATTAACTAAATCACCCCAGAAATTTGTACCTGAGCTGTGCAGAACTGGATTAAACACCTCATTTGGGGTGATTTATTCTATATCTAGCCATGATCTTTCAGTACAAAGCATGTCTTATTATTTAGCCTAGGAATATGTTTCCTACTTCTTAAGCATACAGTAGGCTTATGTGCCTACTTAAGCATACAGTAGGATGTATGTGCAGGCTCATGACCCAGACCGCAGGTGGCAGATCAGCACACAGTATGCCTATCTCCTGTGTCCACAGCTTGTGCTTTCACGGAATTTCTTTAGAATTAGTGAGGGAAACTGAGTCCACCTCTAGGCTTTTTTTTTTCTACAGAAGGCCTCCTTAGCTTCTCTGGTTTGGATCTTATTATTTTCAAAACTTCACAGATGCGAAGTGTCTTTTTAATTATAGTTCCGAAGAATGAAGAATTAAACCTATTCCTGCCCACCCGATATGCTCCTGCACGGTGTGACTTTCCAGTTACATTGCCTGGAAAAATACTGGTATCCATCACATAACATAAAAACAAAGCATTCAGGATGCCAAAGTTGGATAACTGCATTTGTTTACATGGAGTCTTATTGTGTAGGCCAGACTGAGTTCTAACTCACAATCGTCCTGCTTTGAGTGGCCCAGCGATAGGTCATGGGTATAGGCCGCTATATTTGACTTCCCATCAACATTTTTAAAGAAAAGAAAATGCTGCTTTCCTAATTTTATGTGGGGTTTATCTTCTGTGAAAGTAAACATCTTGGGGAGCTACAGGCTTGTGTGAGCATGTCAACCACACAGTTTTCAACAGCTGAATAATGACATAAGTCTTGACAAACATGAAAACACTAGTATTTGCCCTTTTCCTGTCCTAGCATTCAAGACACACACTGACAAAACGTCTCTACATTTAAAACTGCTAAGTAGGCTTCCATTCTGAGATACTGTATCCTCTTGCATTCACAGCATCACAGATGGAAAGGAAAGTGTCTCATATTTCTTTGAACTTCGCCTATTTTGAGGAATCTTTTCACTGTGAACACAACTCAGCAGCAGTTCCCTGACAAAAGAAGTACCATCTCTGGTGACAAGAAGAGACATGTGCACTTCTAGTGGGCCTTGCTAAGCAGGGAACACTGTCTTCTGGAGTGAAGGAGTCTCCAGATAATGATAAAATAAATAAATAATAAAAAAATTTTAAAGCCCAAATATAAAAGACCTCCAAAGTGCTCCTAGCAGGGGCAGCAAACACACCTCTGTGGAATTTTTCATGGCAGCTCAGATATAGAGAGCTGAGACATTTTCCACCCATGATTCAAAAAGGCATGAAGGGAAAGGGTGCCAGGGTTGTGATGAGGAATGATAAAGGCCTATTTACTTTATATCCCGGGGGTCAAAGCCCCTCTTCTGAGGAACTGTTCAGTAGCACTCACCCCTCACTCAAACTCCAGCTGGCAAAAATTTTGCCTGCTTCTTTCATCAAGGCTTGTGATCAGAACTCCATCATCTAGACCTGATAATCAATGAAGTTTGAGGAGTAATTGGGGTAACAGAGTGAATACTGTTTAACACAAAATGTGAGAGTCGTGCTTGAAAGGCATCTTGGCAAATGAGCCCTGCCAGTGAATTTAAACCACAGTGAGAGTGCATCCTCCTCGAGCAGTGTCTGGCCATGGAAAGCCTAGATGTATTTCCTTTTTGCTATCTTCAGCAACTAAGACAACAAAAATAGCATAGAGAGAAACAGGTGGATATAGGTTCATATATCTCAATTCTAAACATTACGATCGACCTCATGGTGCAAAAGCTTGGATTGTGCTGTGGAACCAAGCAGCTTTGTTGAAGGAAGCTGATGGTTCTTGGACTTCATTAAGAGTGACACAGTCATACAACATTACACACTTCCCTTCCCACAATGTACACATTCCTAATAAGGTGTCAGCGAACAAGCACACCAGAGTCCGCATTCACTCAAAGGCACCATCTCATCCTCCAAGAAAATCTACAAAGACAATTTCATCCATCAGCCACCGAGCTGCTCTCAAACACAGGGACCTTTCCACAGGCATCCTTTGTAAAACTGTTCACTGCAGTGATACATTGTTTATGGTCTAATAAAGCTTGCCTCCAGATCAGAAAGCAAAGATAGCCACAGCCATAAAGGCCAGGCAGTGGTGGTAAACACCTTTAATCCCAACAGCCATACTAGTTAGCCATAGAAGCTGGGTGGTTGTGGCACATGCCTTTGATCCAGCACTAGCGATGTATATAAGACAGGAGCAGGATCTCAGAGCAGGCACTTAGTCTCCAGCCACATTGAGGACAGGATTGCCCAGCATTGGCACAGCTAAGAGCTCTCTGATGACTTGGCTGCTTTGCTTCTCTGATCTTCAGCTTGAACCCAATTATCTGTCTTCTGGATTTATATTATTCGTGCTAGCGTCCACAGGGAAAACAAAATCCTCACCTGACATTGGCAATTGATGTTGACAAACCAGAACAACAGCCTTATGTTAAATCTGTTTGTGAGAAGCATGTGAACTTCAGCCTACAAGCTTAGGTATATGAGGCTGAGTCCTGAGAGGGGTCACAGTTCCTGATTTTCACCATTGAAATAATGGAAATATTACCTTTGAGTTTGCCTTGAAAGCTGTTTACATGGATGGCTGTTCCTACTACTTTCATTTACAAAGATACAAAGATTGGATTCGAATGAATAAACCATCTTCGTTGTGATATAATTCTGCTTTGTATTAGTTTTTGTTGTTTGGATGTAGGATTTGAAACACTAATTTGAAAACATAATATGTAGACAAAAAGAATATTATGACACTGGGGCTAGTGAAGTTTGTACATCAGAAACTGAGATTTAAGGGCTACAAAATATATCCACATAAGCAGCTCAAGGACGGAACATCATCCCAAGTAGGTATCACCCAGAGTGCAATGTGACGATAATCACAGGACTCTTCCAGTGGCACTGACCTCAACAAATATCTACCCTGGACTTGGAGAAAATAAGCCATTCACCTGGCAGAAACACTTCATCACTGTGTAATCCACATGCACAGTGAAGTTCAGCATTACCCTCCACAGCCAGGAATCTTGAGTGGGGTTTGAAGACAGAAGTTTGTTCATCAAAAAGGAAGAAAAACAACCAAGAACAAAGACAAAGGAAAAGAGGGTGACTTATAAATGGTAGGTTAGCTACAAAATGCATTCTGGTCCATTTTCCTCTGATATTCCCACAGTTTCTGCCAGAGATTATACAGGAAGTTACACTGTGTGCACTAAAACCACAGTTCTACTCCCTGGACCATGAGAAGAAGCTCTTGCTCTATTAATTCAGTTCAGATAAGAAGAAAATTAACTGCAGGTTTGTTATAAAAAGACCATCATCCCACATGTTAGAATCAAAGCAGTCCCAGTGGAGAAGTGGAGAAGGCAGCCATGCCTGTGGAAGTGGTGTGTTCAGAGGGAGATACATACATTAGGGCCCCCAAAGGAGCATGGGACATTGGCCAGAAAGTTCAAGAAGTTTTCTAGAGTGTACAGAAGAGAGTATAAAAGTGTTAGGTGGCTGAGACTGTGAGTTCTGTGTCAGAACCAAACAGGAGATTGCAAATCAGAGAAAGCCAGGCCATAGCAGAAGAATACATTTTTTAAAACATCATTAGCAAGAATGCAAAGCCTGTTTCCAAAGAACCAAATTATTAATATTACTTCCTATTAGGCATATGGAAAAACTCATGAAACTGAAATCTAGAGTGATAAAAATTTTGGGTTTATCGTCCAAGGCATAAACTACTTTAGTTGAGCCATATGTAACTGTTATTTTTAATATTTAATGCAAAGAAATAGCACCAGTGTTCAGTAAGAAGAAAATGCTGGACATACTTGACTGGAAGTAATCTGGAGGCATATGATTATATATAACCGTATCCATGTATAATATGTATAGATATCTTACCTTAGAATGACAAAACAAACTACATATCAGGTAACAGACATGAATAAACATTACAAATGAATAATCAATAGTCATAAGTTATAAGTAGAAATGCTCTGTTGCAATTGTAACCAAAGAAATGCAGATCTAGTTTATTTCTTAAGATTTTTCTTCAGCACACGAGCATGAACACACACATACATGGGACACACATAGGACAGTTTATGATTATCTTCTTTTCCTCAACTAAAAAGTATGTCCTGTTGTGAGAATGCAAAAGAGGGATTTAATTTCTTTAAAAGATTGGTCAACACTGTAAATATTCCTTGGATGCAGCTATTAATTCCAGAATGCATATCCACACATGGGAGGGCAACCTCTTCCAGGAAAAGTCTCAACCATGTGGAGTGACAGGTGCACGATGTGAAACAGAGTCCCCAGATATGGAGACTTACACAACAGAGCAAAGGTGGCTGGCTTGCGGAGGTTCTTCCAGGCAAGAGGGGGTGTAGTTAAATATCTTTCCATCTGGCACTTTTGGAAAAAACAAAGCATTTATAAAAGAATTAAATTTAGATAAGAAATGTTTTCATCAAAAATGACAAAATTGCAACTTTTCCTCCAAGCTCACGTGCCAATGTTAAACTGGAGACTGAGCCAAAAAAGCAGGCTGGGGCATGATACAGGGAATATCCTGGACTCTACAACATCAGAGGCAGTATCATAGGTTAGAAGATACCTCTGTATCACCTGGTGAAGGAAAAGTGTCACATAAGAATAAGAAGACTTTACTGCAAAGACATAGAGAGAAGAAGGGCATTAGGAACCTACAAATGAATCAAGACAGACATCTGGGAAATGCAGAGCTGCAGAAGGGTGACTGATTGAAAAAGAAGAAAGCTGAGATGTCCATAAAGTTCCAGTCACATGAATTCCCAGAAGGAAAGGGAAGTGGAATCCCCAGCTAAAGGCAAGCCAGTTGTCCTTGGTGAAAAAAGACCAGCTGTCCAAATAGTGGTAGCCCACAACTCTCACAAAACTAGCCTCTTTGTGGGTATTGCTCAGGGCAACTTACCTGGTGTGACAAGTTGGAAGTAGAGATGAGAACCCCTATTTCAGAGGGCTGTGTTTGCCTACATAAGGCCTGTACAATATCAAGTCAGCCAAAATTCCAGCATAGATAGAGAGAGGTTCATGAAGCCAACCCTTAGCTAAGCAATTGGCAACTGATAGTTCCAGAGGAGGGAGAATTCATTTTCTTTAGGGATGTGTTACCTGGTCATTTGTCCATGCTCCAGTGATTGATCCATGCTCATGTACATACTCGAAGCACTAAATGGATACAGAATGTTAGAATAGAGTGGAGTGGAGAAGTCAATACAGTGAGGGAGGAGTTGCAGGACTGTAGAGGGGGTCAATACAATTAAAATACATTTAAGGAATATAGTTTAATTTATGAAATTAATTTGGAAAGCTTAATGAGTAAATAGAAAACATGAAAACATCACAGATATACAAAAATAAATGAGCTTGTTCTTTGGGTAAAAATGCTAGACAAACCCATAGCCAATCTAATCAAAGGAAAAAGAAACACCCAAATTAACAATTTAGAGATGAAAAGGCAAATGTTAAAGTGATTTCAACAAAATCAAGAGGATCATTATGGAGTACTCTAAATGTATTTTTCCAAAACTAGAAAACATGGAAAAAATAAATTCCTGAATACATCTTAACAAAATTAAAACAAAATAATATAGACCATTTAAGAAGATATACAACAAGCAATGGTTTGAACAATAAGAGTCTTCCAACAAAGAAAAGTTCAGCATCATATGGATTTGCTGCCAAATTCAACCCAATGGTCAAGGAGCTAAAAGCAAAGCTTTTCAAACTGTACCATAAAATACAAATAGAGGAATAGTACTAAACTCATTCTATGAAATTAGCATCACCTTGATACCTAAGGTAGATAATGACACAAGAACAAATCTATGAGCCAATATTTCTGATGAACATAGATATGAAAATGATAGTAAAATGCTTGCAAATGAAATTCTACAATACATTAAGGAGATCACACACTATGACCAATTTGGTTTTATTCCAGGATATAAGGATAGATAATTCAACATATGCAAATCAATAAAGGAAATGCAACATGTCACGTGAGGCTTTTTGTCACAGCTAGGCACTAACACTGCTTCAGCCCCAAATGAACACATGGATGCTATATTAGTTATAAAGCTGTTGGCCGGTGACTAGCATTTTTTATTTGTTAGCTCTGTTTTAATTATTAACCCATAACTACTAATCTTTGTATTTCCACGTGGTCATACATTACCAGGGTATGCCGGACCTGCAACTACTTTGCCTGCAATTTCCAATGTACTGCTCAGTGTCTCCTCGGGAAGCAAGTGAGCTCCTGTTTGTTCCCTGCTTATATCCTGATTCTGCCCAGCTATGTCACTTCCTACATGGCCAAACAGTCAATCAATGTCTTATTTATTAACTAATAATAGAAACAAATATATAGAAAGACTTCCCCCATCAACAACACATAAATAAATATAAGGATAGAAACCATATAGTCAACACAGTAGACACAAAAGATCTTTGACAAAGTCCAACATCCTTTCATGATAATGTCATTGAAGAAGGTGAAATTAGAAGGAATTTAATCTCACAGAGTAAAGTACATATAGGACAAACCTAGGTACAACACCATTATAAATTTGGAAAAGACTGAAAGTGTTACCTCTAAATTGACATAAGACAGTTGACCGAATTCTATTAGTCAATATGGTATTTGGGGTCTTAACAAGAGCAGTAGGACACGAGAAAGGAACAGAAAAGTAATAAAAAGTCAAAGTAGTATATTTTCAAATGATATGACCCTATAATTAAAAGAACCAAAAACACTCCCAGAAAATATTTAGGATTCATAAATACTTTCAGAAATTGGAAAAAAAAATTACAAAAGTTACAAAACCAGAAGGTTTTCTATATACCAGCAATGAACCTGCCAAGAAAGAAATCAGGGAGTAAAATCCCATTCATAATAGCTCCCAAAATAGCTAAGAACTAACCAAATAGGTCAAACAAATCCACAATAGTAACTCTAAAATAGTAGAAAATGGATGCATACATGGCCACAATCGTGGATTGGCAGAGTATTGGAAATTGCTTTAAAACTGAAAGCAGACTAGAGCAAATAACATAATTCCTGTCAAAAGCTCAACAATATTCTTCACAGAACTAGAAAAATAACAATTTTAAAAATCAAATGGAAACATGGACAATCACAAATAGCCACAATAACACTAAGCAAAATGAGCAACACTTAGGATGTTACAACACCTGATCTCAAACTATAGAGACATGACAACAACAGCATGACACCATATGGAGAAGACACAGGGGACCTGCACAGACTAACACAGAATAGAGGACCCAAAAGGAAACTATCTAGACTATAGAAAGAACTAAAAAGTATCAATACTGTAAAAACAAACTATTCAACCAATAAATGAACGGAATGAGATGAATAGCTATAACTGGCCAAAAAAGGCATCCAACATCATTAGCCATTAAGAAAACACAAATTAAAATGGCTTTGAGATTCCACTTCACCCCAGTTAGTTTGGCTATTACTGAGATAACAAATGAGAATAAGATTGTGGGAATGGAAAGTGACACAGCCATTGTGGATATCATAGTGGACCTTCCTAAAATACAACTACCATATGATTCAGCTTTATAATACCTGCTATATAATTGTGGGTTAGTTCTAAGTCATCTAGGGGATACTGCTCATCTATGTCTGTCATTGCATGAGACACGGCAGCCATTAAATGGAACCTGCCTATAGGTCTGTCTACAGAAGTCACAATGGAATTTTACTACACCATAAAGAAGAGTGAAATCATGCAGGAAAATGGATAGAACTGGGGGGACAAGCTGTTAAATGGAATAAGCCAGATTTAGAGAAATAAATAGAACATCAGTAAATTTCATCCACATGTGAACCTAGATTTAAATTCACATATATATATATATATATATATATATATATATATATATATAATAACGATATACACATATACAGAACATGAAAACAGGAAGGGTACAGTGAGAGGGGAGTAAGACTCTAAAGGAGGGAAGCAAACGGGTAGTGGGATATATGTGATTTCAAAACAGAATGGGGAGGAAGTACTGGGGATAAGGATCATCAGTGAGGAAGGAAAAGAGGAGAAATGTCAGTGGGGGTGGTAGATACATGATAAAGTGTATATATAAAAATGTCACAATGACTGCTCATGCTGGTGAGGATGTGGAGCAAGGGGAACACTCCTCTATTGCTGGTGGGAGTGAAAACTTATATAGCCACTGTTGAAATCAATATTGCAGTGCCTCAGAAAATTGGGCATCAATCTACCCAAAGACCCAGCTATACTACTCTTGGGCATATACCCAAAGGATGTTCCTAGGGTGGACACTTGCCAAACGTTGTTCATTGTGGCTCTATTCATAATAGCTAGAAACTGGAAATAGCCGGGTGTTGGTGGAGCAGGCCTTTAGTCCCAGTACTCGGCAGGCAGAGGCAGGCGGATCTCTGTATGGCTTCAAACTCACAGAGATCTACCTGCCTCTGCCTCTGCCTCCTGAGTGTTGGGATTAAAGGAGTTCACCGCCAAGGCCTGGCCAAATATATTTTTTGTTTTAAATAAGTAATAGGTAGAGACAGATTTTCCAAGATTCATGAGGTGTAGGAGACGAGGTACCCAGTAATGGTTCCACACATCTCATGTTTGGAAAAATGGACTGAAATTCCTACCTTCCTTCCTTCTTTCCTTCCTTCCTTCCTTCCTTCTCCTTCCTTCCTTCCTTCCTCCCTTCTCCTTCCTTCCTTCCTTCCTTCTCCTTCCTTCCTTCCTTCCTTCTCCTTCCTCCCTCCCTCCCTCCCTTCCTTCCTTCTCCTTCCTTCCTTCCTTCCTTCTCCTTCCTTCCTTCCTTCTCCTTCCTTCCTTCCTTCCTTCCTTCTCCTTCCTTCCTTCCTTCTCCTTCCTTCCTTCCTTCCTTCCTTCCTTCCTTCCTTCCTTCCTTCCTTCCTTCCTTCCTTCCTTCCTTCCTTCCTTCCTTCCTTCCTTCCTTCCTTCCTTCCTTCCTTCTTTCCTTTCTTCCTTTCTTTTAATGCCTGGTCTCCTACATGTATAATCTTGAGGTGCCAGTTCTGTTATTTCTGTTAGAAATAATCCCAGACTTGCATTCTTACAGTAAGCCACGAGAGGGCAGAAGAAGCATTACTTAAAGAGATGTCTCCGCCTCTTTTTTTTTTTTTTTTTTTTTTTTTTTTTTTTTTTTCCCCTTCTTCCTTTCTGTTCTGTTTTGTGTACTCAGGAGTAGCAGACAGTATTGCTCTTAGGGCTGAAAAGCTGCCATCACGAGACTAGTGTAGAAGAAATGTCTTATAGGGCCCTGCGGTCGCCAATGTTTTTACTTGGCAAACTCAGGAGTAAAGCAAGGCCCAGCTTGTCCCTGTTTAACAACGTCGAATGAAAGGCCATTTCATCTCAGGGCTGTTAAGTCCAAATCGAATAATGCCTAAGCTGTTTGGTCCCAGCCATCTCAAGTGCTCCAGCACCAGGCAAGGCTTTCTTGACGGATGATAAGCCCCACTCCCACTGTTCTCTCCGTGTATACGACTTGACCCTGCTTGATTCCCCTGGCACCCCATCCCAGCTGGAGTTTCCAAATCAAGTCTCTCAGAACCATCACCTGACTGGCTTGACAATCACTCTGCGGGTGCAAATTAGCCCATTTGCTTCATAAATTTCAAACAGTGCCTTTCTCTTTCTACAAAAGCAAAATGCTGCCACAGCAAAAATTACACACATCTGCCTACGACTTTCCTCTGAGTCCTCCTCCTCCTATGCCACAATCATGCCAGCGATCTAGGTCTGGGTATCTATGACCCACAAGATCAAGGGCCAAACTCCTATTCCTAGATAAGGCAACAATTTTGCATATGCGAATTCCCTTTTACTGGTCCCTGGTAGAGGGAGAAGAGGGGGTTTGTAGCCACTGTAACTGCTTTATAGTTTTCTAATCAACTTGTTGCTGGTAAGCAATAGTAGTTCAAATTAAACAAAGCCAAGGGAGGTCGTGTAATTTATTCAAAGCTGCAATCTGTTTATTGCAAGAAGCCAGGATCTTGCTGTGATCTGCCCTTCATGCGCAAGGCTTGCTTGCACAGTGCATCTCCGATCCTGAGGGAAAAATCTCTGCCCAGAGACTCCAGACGATTAGCACACTTTTTCTTCACTACAAAGGAGTTTCAATGAGAATGCAAGACCATACTAATGAAGCGGCATTTTCCAAGGCCAGTAATCTAGGTCCAAGCACTAGCCACAAACTTCAGAGGGAAGAGAGGAAGTGCAATTGAGGCTGGTGTAAGGGATTCCATCCAGTGCCGCCTGGATGGTGCTAACTGAAAGCTGGTTTTAGATAATCCACCCACTGCCTGTTTCTCAGACTTGATCTATCCAGTGATTTGACCCCCTCTGTGGATCCAGCTACACAGCATGCTTCCTGTTTTTCAGAATACCAACCTCTCCCCCTTCCTAGGTTGCTCTTCTCATGCCAGCCCGGGGAGGTTTTCCTAAGTTTCAGCTTCCCTTAGGCATTATTTCCAGTCCTGTGTACATGTACTCTTTTCTCTTCCCATCGTCGCTAAGCCAAGGCAAATTCTTGAACATTGGGACCCTTATCTCTTGCTCATTAATGTGCATCCAGAGCCCAGAAACTCTTTTGTATGTGTTTTTTTTTAAATTAGGCGCTCAATAAATAATTGATTTATGACTGACTGCAGGATATTATTCTCAAACATTTAATTGTATTAAGTAATTAGTATAACAAAACAACATTGAGGTTCCCATGCTGTGGGGATTAACTATCTAATGTGAGAAATGTGTGAGAGAAACAATAGGTGACTGTATTGCATAAGTGTTACAGACAGAAGGATGGGTCCTCTGGAAAGATCAATACCCAGACCAACCTTCCTTCCTTCCTTCTAGAAGCTTCAGTACACACCCGGGGAGCCTTTAAAGTTGCCTGTCTAGTTTCTATCCATACACCATTGTGCTATGAACTCACACAATTCATAATACCTCAGAACAGGAAAAGGAGGAAAGCAATAATCCAAGGAACAAAAAAAAAAAAAAAAAAATGTATGTGGCATTGGAATACATGAGATGCTATATTAACGTTTAGCAACATCAGAAAAGAATAGGCTTGTGACCGGAGGAGGGAGAAGGACCTTTGAAAGACAACTGCAGGACTTCCATGGCTACCAAAGGTCACAACTTCAGAACCTTACACAGAAAAATAAGAACTGATACTACTTTGTACTGTGGCCATAGACTGTGTACCAGCCAAATGAGCTCTTTGTCTCACAGCACCAACAGGATGCCATGACATTTATGATCCCTGCTATTCCATTGCTCAGCTGTTCGACATTGCCTCATTTATTAAGCAATGTACTACACACAATCACAATCTCTGCTGGGTCCTGTCAACACATTTAAAAGTGCCTGAGAAGGGGAGTGTGGATTAAGGAAAGAAATAGGCAAGAGACAAGAGATAGAGTTGGGAGGGTACCCAGCAAATACCAGGATCAGCCCCAAGTTTATTACTCAAAGCTGTTATATATCAGAGTCGAAGGGGGTGGGGTGGGGTAGTAAAAGACTTCCTTCCCAAGATACAAAAAATAAGCAAGCATAATTACCTCTTTAACACCCAAAACACCGAGTAAACACACCCTAAACCTAATATCCCTTTGTTGAGGTAAGATATCCATTAGTTATTCCTTAAGCCAAATATATTATTGTCAAGACAAGACACACAATAGCCACACCTTAGACCAGACATTTGGTTGTATAACCTTGAATGAGTAAGAGTGAGTTTGAACTCTGACTTTAAGTCAGGAGGAAACGGAGCCACTTCTATGGGCCTTGACAACACTCACACACATTCTATATACACACATACCCAAGTTCATATATTAAGAGCTGAGGATTGAACTCTAGAATGGACTGCTATCCACAGGGAGGAGCAGTTCAGAGAGATCTAAGGTGAGTTTCCTAGACATTTACAGACACACGGGGATACAGGTTAAGTGCTCATGGCTCTGAACTCACTTTCCTAGAATAGAGCTTTACATTTGTCTCATTTTGATGACTTTCATCTTAAAAGTTGTGAAAGTCAGCTGTTCTTTGTTGGATACAGAAATTTCTTTTGATCCCTTAACTAAAAACTACCAGTATTTCTCAATTTAAACACCTGACACTTTATTCAAATTATTACATTGAAACAAAAGAAGTACCTGGAGGAGAGATGAAGGCATGGTACTCTGAGCCTCATAATATACAGTGCATGCTATTTCTGATGAAGGTTGAGGATTGATTATCAACCAAATTAAAACTCACTAACACTGTTTACATATGCTATTACATGATTTTATATTCATAGGTAAATCACCCTTATACACATGTGTACACAGAGAGACCAAAAATGGGACCCACAAAAGAACAGTTTTTCACACACATATGTTGGAAATACACAAGAGCTAAAAAATGGTGATTCTTTTCCCCTCTACTGTATTTCATTTCAGGATAGGCTGGTGGGAAAATTAAGAGATTTTATAGGTACTAGTAGGATAAACGAAGAAGATGAGAAGGAGGGAATACAGGAGATTCGAAAGATGAATGCTGAAGATGAAGAACACAGAACTCAGATGTTTTACTGTAGGCAGAAGACCACTCAAAGGGAGACAGATTCTGGTGCTTTTTAAAGGCCGTGTGAGAAAAAATATAGGAGTAAACAAAAGCTTAGTGCTCAGCATATGGGTTGTGAAACTGTCCTTTATTTATGGGGCTGGGATCCTCAGAGATTAGCTAGAAAAAAATCTCCTGCAGTGGGGAGGCAGCAAGGTGTGTGTATTTTCCTGGTCTTGACTCTAGGCAGGAGTAGGGGAAATTTCTTCTTTGAGATGTTCTGACCCTCAGCTCAGTTGTGCTTTGAGAGAGCACAAATAATACAACCTGACTTTAAAACTAGGAGTGACTGTAAAACCACAAGACAGCAGCAAGGATTGGCAGAAAATACATCCCAGAGGATATCTGTAAATCTGCCAGCTGTCTAGCATCCATAACTGCACTTAAAGAGAACAAGATGATACCAAGAGTGTATCAAAGTAAAGCAACAAGACAATAAAAATTAAGTACAAAGTTTGGTGGAGGGTGAGTAATAATACTACTGGATATAAAACATAATAAAAAGCAGAAACTCCATGTATGCATTTTCCAGATTTGAATCACCTGAAGAAAAATGCCGGCCCTCCACGAGAGAGCTGAGGAAATTATTGTCAATGCAGCGCTGAGATGAAGGCGAGGCTAAGTGGAAAAGAAGCTAAGAGGCTGGGGCACAGAATGAAAGGGTAGGCACAGATGCATTCAAAGCCCATAGAAGGCATGAGAGGCAAAATGGGACTGAGACAATTTTGGGAAACATAATGACTTTGCATCCCTGAGAAGTATAAGGCGCAGTGCTATACACTTTAGACATTCAAGACAAACTGTAAGAAAGGACTAGCTCACATGTAAATATATTTCCGTGGAATGTTACAGCTCCAAAAGTGAAGGAGGATACTTTAAATGGCCATTCAAACAAATGACAAATGAGACAGAACTGTGTTGAGTGCTGTTTTACCTGTATAGTTGAGACTCACATTTGGAATAACCACAAATTTCATGTCCATGAAAATGAGAATGGAGAAAAATCATCTTCAGAGCATCAGATCCAGAGAGTGTACAAGTGATAGACTTTTCCAAAGTCATCTTTGTCATAAAAATGTCATTAAATCTTGTTACAATGACATGACCCCTAAGTGAATACATGATATTCAGGAAGCAGAGCCTGTGAGCTAAGAAGGTGAAGGGGCTTGCTGCACAAGCCTGGTATCAGACCTGGATCATCTGATCGGTTGAAACCCATAGAAGGGGGGGGGGAA
This sequence comes from Phodopus roborovskii, assembly GCF_943737965.1. NCBI lineage: Eukaryota > Metazoa > Chordata > Mammalia > Rodentia > Cricetidae > Phodopus > Phodopus roborovskii. Next base: position 115,401 of record NW_026125301.1, on the reverse strand, counting down.
TCAACACCCCACACACAACACAACACACACACACACACACACACACAAATAATAAAACCCATTTCTGAAAAGATTCAAGAAATGGTCATGGAACTCACAAATATATGAGTGCCAACATAACAAAACAATACAATATATAACTGAAGAATTAAAGAAATCAAGATGGAGCCAAAAATCTGTGGAAATCTGAAGTAATATCATTGAATTTGAATTGTTCCACAGCCCTCATTTGGAAGGAGATAAAATATTTACTAGAGTTTGCCAAGTTAAATATGTATATTAAGATGCATATGATCTGAAGGAGTAAGTCTTGTGTGCATAAATTCTGAAATCATAGATGATAAGTATAAAACCATGAGAAGGAAGAGCTGGAAAAGAACCAACACTGCAAATACGAGAGGATCTCATATACAGCATAACATAACCTGATGTAAGTCAAGGTTAAAAGCCTTACACACACACACACACACACACACACACACACACACACACACACACACATATATATATATGTATGTATGTATGTATGTATGTTATTAACACACTGGCACTTAAGAAAAGACAGAAAAATTGAGTACTACTATCAGCATGTTAAAGTAAGAAAATTGACATGGAGTCCTGCTCCTAAACAAGGAATTACAGACAACTTATGGCTAAAAGACAGGGAGAGCCAGCCTTTCTCAGGAATGAGTTCCTTAATCGCTTATCCAACCAATGCAAAGTGGTAAGCACTAAAACCATACATACAAAAGCAACAGAAATAGACTCAGCAGGTTGTATTCATGTATTTGTACACACACATGCATATGCACAGTTACAAACACATATATACACACACACACATACACACACACACACCAAAAAATAATAATCAGGGAAGAAGGGACTATCAATTTGAGAATGAGGCAGGACATGGAAAGATTTGGAGGGAGGGAACATAAGAGGGGCTGCAGGAAAGAAATTGACTTAATTATATGCTAATTAAAATGTAAAATAAATAAATAGATAAAAATAGGTGAGTTCAGCCTGACATACACAGAGAAACCCTGTCTTGAAAAATAAAAAAAGAGTAAGTGAGTTGTTTAAAAATCTCTGAAAGAGATTTCTCTAGAGCTGCATTTTATAAGCAAGTTCTTAGAAACCTGTTAGGAATCAACAGCCTTAAAAACATCGTGAGGTTCAGGAAAGAGAGGGGCAAGAAACTTGCTACACTATGTGATATGTCTAATTTCTCCAGTAACAGAAAGGTGATACTAGGAAAAACGAAGGATAATATTGTCCTAACCATAAAATAACTATTTATCAATGTATGTATATAAATATACACACATGTGTAATGTTTGTATATAAGTATACACACACATATATATGTGTGTGTGTATATATATGTGAATATATATATATATGTGTGAATATATATATATATATATATATATATATATATATATATATATATATTCAAGATCCACCTGCTTCTGCCTCAAAAGTGCAGGGATTAAAGGTTTTTTGCCACCACTGCCTGGCCTGTATGATATATAATGAACCCCACATTAACTATATATTTTCAGATAAAATACCAAACACAGCACTGCTTCCAAAGTAAATACATTTGGAAACATTGCTTTCCTCAAGGATATAAAGTTTGTTGAATATTAGAAATAAAAAATGTTATTCATTACATTTACAGATTGATTGGAATTTCTAATTAAAACATCTATAAAACGCATCATTTCATAATAAAAATGGTTTGAAAACAAGGACTCAAAGACAATTTTATAATCTTATAAATGTAATCTCAAAAATTATAATTGGGAAAAATTAACTGGTAAAGATGATGCTCAATAATGAAACTTTTAAACCATTCCCTTTTAAATCTTTTAAATCACACACAGAGAAAGGCCCATTATTATAGATTACCTTTGATGCTTGAGTCAGGTCACATGAGTAAAAATGTATATGTGTCTTAGAAATAAAGCATTGTTACTGGATAGCCTACTTATATGCAATAAATTTGAACATTTCAAACATACTAAAAAATTTTAAAGATTATAGCCTCTGATAGAAGAAATTTGAGATGCATTTTTTAAGTTACAGCTTTTACAAATTCAGAAGGGGGACATCTGGGAAAATGTTTAGGATGTGCAAATCTATGCAACAAGACAAAACTCATTTGGAGGCCTTACTAGAGAACTAGGGGAGTAATGAGAAATAGTTATGAGACTTCTGGCAGTGGACTTAGTATTTATCCATAGTACATGAACTGGCTTTTGGGAGCTCATTCCCTATGGAGGGATACTCTCTCAGCCTAGATACAGGGGGAAGAGCCTCGGTCCTGCCCCAAATGATGCGGCAGACTTTGATGATTCCCTCATGGGAGGCTTCAGGGGGTTGGATGAGGAGATGGTGAGGGAAATGGGAGGACAGGAGGAGAGGGAACTAGGATTCATATATAAAATAAAATTGTTTTTAATTTAAATGAACCAATACTGCTGATATCAGCCCTCTTTCCATATTCATCCATGCTTTCAGTACTATTCCAGTAAAATCCTAGAAGGATCTTACACAGAACTACATAGGTTGATTCCAAATAGTCTCATGTAGAAGTAAAAGATTAATATAATCAAAGTAGTTGTTTCATGTATTATTAACTTTATAGCAATGTTAGAACTATAGTACTGCCCAATGATTCGGTAGATTGATGAAATAAGCAAATCTACAAACAGACTCATGTATTTATGGAAACTATGTATATGTAAGAATTAATACTACATATTTTCCAGGAATGGGTGGGTTTTAAAAATAGACTGCCTGGAATAACTGAAATCCATATAGGAAACGATACAGATTCAATTCTTAGAACATACATGGCAATTTATTCTAAGTCTTCAATGAGAAGATTAAGGCTGGTTGAGAAAAATGTATGAAAATCTCTTAATGACATTAAAAGTGTTTAAGCCCATATTAGATACCTCAGGGTAACAAATTAAATGTCCAGTGCTAAAAATGGGTTATCTCTTTTAAAGTTGTTGTCCAATAAGGTTGTATTGGCCTCTAAATACTAGAGGCTATTGCCATTGCTTCTTATTATTCTCCAGAACTTGATGGCAAGACCCTACTGCTGATGGTACTATACACTTGAGTCATCAAACATGGAGAAATTGAGTTGATACTGACCTAGTACTTCATGCCTACTGGCTAGCTTTCATAGTGCTTAAGGCTACTAGAGGAGAATAGTAATTATTAACCATATCCATATGTGGACCATGACAACTGCAATAATAACTAGCCTGGCAAGAAATGTCCACTGATACAACAAACAAAATGGACTAACCCACCACTTTCTGATCGAATTTAAGGCCTTCTCCATAAGATAAAACCCTTACCTAGCACTGTTATTGAGGCTAATGACCTGTGGCTAGACAGGATATCCCTGAGAACCTACTATTATTATTCAGTATAAGTAAACTGAATAAACATGGTACTAAATGGATTCCTGATGACTTTTCATTATATCCAATGATTCATTCGTGCATCTCTCAACCCTCATCAGAGAAGCTTCTATTTGCAGTCAATGGTAACAACAAAGAGACACATAATGGGTCAAAGTGTAGAGAATAAAAGGCTGTAGAATGTTCGGCCACCCACTTCTCCCAGGGCTCAGACATCATTGTGGAGGAATGGGCAGAAAGACTGTAAAAGCTGGAGGTATGAATCAGTACAAGGAATCAGCATTCTCTAGACAGAGCAGGGCACATGCACGTATGAACTCACAGCAGTAGTGACAGACAGCATGCATAAGTCCTATACAAGCACAAGCCAGACAAAACCCCAGCAAAGAGCATGAGGTCTGTGTGAAGTCTCATCTCAAGCAGAGGAGCAACTTGCTTGGAAGGGGAAAGTCTTTGTTAAGGGTGTGGTCTACCATGCTCCAATGAAAAATCCCACATCCAGGAGAAGATGGGTTGCATAAACTGGACTTGATGAGTATAAGAAAAAAAGAAAATAAGAGAGAGGGTGAAAGGAAGGAATGGACACAAAGTTGAATAGAGTAGATAGTAAACGGGATAGGTCTGTGGGCTTGGGAGGAGTTAGACTAGGGGATACATATGATCAAAATACCCTGCATGGTTTTCTCAAAGAACTGATTTTTAAATGGCACAAAAGACGATGTTATGTACCAATTATTTTTAAATGTTACCAACAAATGCAACTATATTATAAATGGCAACTTTTGGGTTTCCAGAAGACCAATTTATTATAAATCCAGAAATAAGAAGAAAATTACTTGCCAGATCTGTGACACTCAAAATTCATGTAGACTGTGTAGTAAGACATCTTGTACATCAAGAAGATAAAATCTAACCACTCCACAGAAAATAAAATGAAAAACATTTCCCATCAGAGGGAACTGGAAACCTGAATCAACCAATGAAAGACCTCAGTCTCCATAGTATGCAATGAAATGCAGATGAAAATCTCACAAAGCTATCATTTCACACCTGCCAGAACAGCAATACTTTAAAAGGCTGACAATCTTCTTGACATACGCAAGAAGATTTAAAGCCCCATGAATTTTCATGTACCACTGGAAGGGGATATAATTTGATATCACTTTGGAAAACAAGTTGGTGTCACAGAGTAGAACTGAATAGGAGAATATTTTATGGCCAACCAAAACCAACTGTTAAAGTGTAAACCTTAGAAAAACTCTTGTATGCATTCCAGGAAACATGGGGAGGTGTCTGTAGTAGCATCATTCATAAGAGCAAAATCCTCTGAGCAGCTCATACACTCATCAGCTAGATGGAGAACTAAAGTGTGATTTGCTCACATAGTGTGGTTGTATTCCAGTGTGAGCCTGCCTGACTCAGTTATATTCATTGGGACAAGAGTCTCAAATACACAAACTAAATAACAAATCAGGAGACAATGCACAAACATAAGATTCCATTTATATGAAATGGAGAGAAGCAGACATAATTAAACATATAATTTAAGGATGCAAAGGAAACAGGATGACTGTTACCAAATGTGCCTACAGTCACCTCTGTAAAGGTAGGAGAATGCACAGGGACTGTCAAAGATACTTTTATGTTCTATTTTTATTGACAATGAACTGGAGATGCCCACTTTATTGTTATTCTTTAAGAAGATCCTGATTGCCCATGCCACATCTTATAACACAATTTTCATTGCACACAGTCGTATCAAACAATATGGGTCCTGGAATTTGAATCTTGCTAATTCACTATGCATGTAACATGAAGATGAGCATGAGAGGAGTGAAAGTTAATTATTCAGGAAAACTGAGGACAGTAAATACTCTCAAAGTTTGTAAAGAAAAGAATTAAATTATGGAGTTGAAGAAGACAGAATAAAACAGTATAGAATGAGGACTCACTGTTAACTCCAAGGTCAGCTGCTGTGAGTTTGCAAGCACAACAGGTAGACCGTGCTCAGAAATGTCCTTTTGCTGCACACCTCCTCATCCACTGCCTCTCTTTTGCAATATTTCCTGAACCATGAAGGGATGACAGGTAATACTGATGTCCCATGTAGAGCTAAGCACCAGTGGGGACTTTAAAGGTCATGATTAAATATTCAGAAATCTTTCTAATGTACTGAAGAATGTTACACTCTCTGGTATGTTTTAAATTAGCCCTCTAATTTATAATGGTAAAATAACTATGGAAAACCAGACACCATTCAAAGATTACTGTAGGATACCAGGGAAGATATGGTGGTGGCTCCCCCTATAATGGCCATGGCAATAAAAATCTTAAGAGAGCTTCTTTGGTCCATGTTTCAAATGGGGACCATATAGAATTTAGCAATCGGGTTTCCAAGTTTTTATTAGAATACATAATAGAGACAAACAATATTGTCAAGAAGAGACTTGATGAGATAAAAGTTAAGTACCACATGAAGAAAAAAAAACATGGAATAAGGAACTTTCTGTTCCTTTCTCAATATCTTCAGAAGAGTCAGTAGCTGCATTGAGCAATAATAGTAGTTATGTAACATTGCAAAGACATTAGTAAAAGGTACTGAGCCCTTTGCCCTTGGTTAGACATGTCTGTGTCTATCATCACATATTTCAGATAGAAAACAAAGTATGAAGTTTCTGAAGTATGCTAAGTTTAATGACTGGGGGAAGAAGCCGAGTTTGTAACCAGGCAACTTGATTCCACATTCCTCACTGTTGGTAGTCACACCACTGGACAATGCTCTGGCTCCCTTAGCTGGAATCTAACTGGCTCTGATATGTGATAAAAGATGGGTAGATAGGCTTACCACACTTAAGCTGATCTCCAGACCTTTTAGATTCTTATATTTGGGTTTTGAAATAAAGCATCAAATTGTACACTGTGAGAACTGATGGATACATTAGAATCTGAGGGACAGACAATCTGCCATAGTTACTTAACTGTCTTCAGAAGCAAAGCTAAAGTTCTTTTGGTAAACTGAGTCAAATAATTAAATGTTATTATTTAAACTGTTGGTGGTGGTCATGGATTTTTGAGGCTAGGTCTCACTGTGGAGCTTAGTTCTTAAATACTATCCTCCTGCTGCCACCTTTTATCAGCTCACAGTACATGTGTATGCCTGCCATTACACTCAGCTTAAATATGGCTCTTACTACAAAAAAATCTAAACTCTTTACTTCACTAACACTAAAAAGAGTGCAGCATAATTTATGTCCTATTTGATATTGAAATCTGCAATGTTTATTTGTTTGCTTCTTTTAATCTTAAGCTACCATGAGGCATATCCCACAGACCCATCTTAATCAATGTCATGCATCCTCAGTATGCACACAAGGAAATTGACACAGTAAGATGAGTTACTTGGTTAAGCTTCAAGCATAGAATTAAGTCTGTGGTCCTACTCATGGTAAAACTGGTCCTCCATACTATGAAATAAGAAAGAACTTTAATAATAATCTGGTCAGGCCTGGAGAGATGGCTCAACAGTAAAGAGCACTATATACTCTTCCAAAGAACCCAAGTTCCAGTCCCAGGCTCACATGGTGGCTCACAACATCTGTAACTCCAATCCCAGGGGATCCAACACCCTCTTTTAGCCTCTGAAGGAAAAGCATGCACATGGTACACAGGCAAAAACACCCATATGCCTAAAAGTTAATAAAATTAAAAAAACAATATGGTCATCAATTTCCTTATAGAATTGAGGATAGAAGAGGTAGTGTGATTTTAAGTTAATTCTGTAATATAGAATTTAGGTATATATATATATATATATATATATATATATATATATATATATATATAATCAATAGGGAACTTTATTGAGACTATATACTATTAGAGGATTATAGACTCCTTTTTGTCAGGTTTGCTTCTCTCAATAATAGGAATGTGTATGTAGACAGGTGCTCCATTACAGTTTGGACACGGCCCAGGAGCAAACTGCAGGTGGCAGCACATGAAAGATCTCTACATGTGACCTCTCTACACTCTCTGCTGCTATCTTCTGTTCAGCACAGGCCTCCTTCAGAGAACTTGCGTCACTAGGCAAATGTGTTCTCGCCTGCAGAATAAATATGAGAATCTTTGTGGCATCCTTTGTCTTAAAGGGAGAAAAAAAAGGGAATCAAAAAGAATGCAGAAATAAGAACGAATTCAGCCAATCAGAATCCTACTTTGCTAGGCTAAACAAGCAATCCCATGGTCGATTCTTCATATTTTTACAAAAGCAATACCAGTAAGATCTTTGCCCCAGGAAAGAAAGGAAGGAAGGAAGGAAGGAAGAAAAAAAAAAAGAAAAAATTTAAAATTGCATAGCTGAATTTGACTTGCTAATAGTCTTTTTGGACTGAATACTTTTTTTCTAGCCAAGCCTAGAGCTTTCTAGTACTGTACTGAATGACGGGAACCAGTGGTTTTTCCTGCGGAATGGAGGAACAGCTGATGTGATGCGAAGCAAGAGGTCTGATTTTGAATGCTTTCTTTCTATCAACAAGTCAAACTACACAAAACAACTCAAATGACCCTGCTGTGCTACCTTGGGGGATATTTGTGAAGTCTAAGTCAGAACACTGCATCTATGTTTACTGAAGCACTGTTCATTATATACCAAGACATACCAGCTTTATATGCCCATCAGCTGCATACAGAAAATGTATTAGCACATGATGGAATTTTATTAGGCCATAAAAGAACAAAATTATGTCATTTGCGGGAAAAATGGGTAGAACTGAAGATCATATTCAATGACTTAACCCAAACCAAGAAGACATGTATCACATGTTTCATTATATATTATGAGGAAGGGCAACACAAGAAAGCCCAGTGAGCATAGACATGAGCAAAGTAGATGATGTACTTGTATAAAAAGTCATGATGAAACCCATGATCTTGTAAACGATTACACACTAAAACAAGTAAAAGAACTCCAGGACCCTGAGTTTCGACTGTGATAATGTTCCTCAAAGATGAGAGAAACTTGTGTGCTTTACTTAATCACCCACAGTTGCTGAATGTCTGGCATGGTGGGTGCTCACCTTCCGTCTTTAACAACCGGATAGTCTCCAAAGCTTAGTGGTCAGGATGGGAAAATCAGACTTCTTGTCTGGATGGCACAGCTCCTTCATTGCAGAGAATCTGACTCCAGGAATGCTCTAGGGGAGCATTGCTATGGGCCTTAGGCTTTGTTCTACAGTCTACAAAACCACACATTTCTCTTGTAGCCCTCAGAGATCCATTGCTTTCACTGAGGCATTATACCCAATGAAATGCTGTGTCCTTAAATATCAGAAGCACAGGGCACACTGGATTTTATATATTACAAACTTAGTATCCATTCAAAACCATGAATCCATATAAATAGAAAGAAAATGTTTAATCTTTAAAAAGTCACATGACTGATTCCTGAATGTATAAGGCTGGGCACTGTCCATGTCCCTAGATTCAGACGGATACTCCAAGTATCCTGTTTTGATTCCCTGTTTTAAAGCCTGCGTACCTTATAGTACAGCAACTGTGGATACCTGGCTTCATAAAGCATGCCAGTGAAAGGAACTCACCCAGCCTCCTGTTGAAAACAGATTACCTGGACCCAGTGCTCAGTTCTCAGAGGACAGAAACTGCTGTCTTCTTTCCCTCAAACTTCTGAAACCTTCGGTGTTCCTGCATGCTCCCTGCAGGGCTGAGCATTGACACGGTCCAGGGACCACAGCTCTGCTGAACAGGCACTCATGGGAAGACTGAAACATTGGAAAACAAAGTCCTGGTGGCCACCTGGGACAATGGGGTATCATGGTTTTGGCTCTCTAGGAGGAGATAAATGTCTGTGAAGCTCTGAAATCAGTGTGTTTAACTAGATTATTATATAGAAGAAGAATTTTGCTTTCAAAGTCATTCAAGTGCACCATGGGAGAATAAATAGAGGTGAGGGGTAGAAAGAAGAAAACAGAATGGGTGCTCTGGTTATTTCACTGTGCCTTCACAGTATCACCTGTACAAGGGGTCCTTGCTATACAGTACAGCTTAAAAGGTGAACTAGAGGGTTGGAACACATGAAAGTTACAAAAGAAAGCATTTTGATAAAAGTACCATATGGTATAATATCTTTAGTGTGGAAGAAATTAGGTAAATGGAAAGATCTATCTTAACACTACAAAAAAAAATAATAATAATGTAGGGCTAGGGAAATGGCTCAGAAAGTAACACCTTTGCCATTCAAGCGACACAACTGGAGGGTCACTCAAATCCACACAAATGCTAGCTTTGCATGGCTGCCTAAAATCCCAGCTGGCAGGAGGCACAGATAGGGGCTAGGCATCCTTGAAACAGCAATGTTTACTTTAAGCAAGAGACCCCATCTCAAAACATAAGGTATAGAGCAACCCTGGAAGACATCCAATGTCAACTTCAAGTCTCTACACAGGTGAATATGAATATTTGAAAACATATACTACACACACACAGAGAGAGGAAAGATTGCTCAGAAAGTAATGGAGAAATAATGAAAGGAAAAGGGAATGTAAGGAGGGAAGAAGTGATAAAGTTGGATAAACTATTCTACGTTGTCACCTGCACTACTGTTCACCTCTCATCTGAAATATGCCTTCTCAGTTCTTTGTGTGTGTGTGTGTGTGTGTGTGTGTGTGTGTGTGTGTGTGTGTGTGTGTGTGGTTCAAGGTCAACACCGTATCTGGTGATAACCTTCTTTTTTGTTTTTTTCAATTTAATTTATTATTTTACATGTCGATCCCAGTTCCTCTCCCTCCCTCCCTTCTTCTTTCCCTCCCTCCCTCCCTCCCTTTTACCCTCTCTTCACCATCACATGCATCCTGACCACCCTCCCCTCCCATCCCCCCACCCCAATTCCACATGTAGGGCAATGGCATCCAAGTGGATCATGTAGATCTGTCAGGTCATGTGAAGTAGGGACTAGGACTTCTCTCCTGTCTCTAGGTTAAGGCAGTATCCCTCCATGGGGGATGTGTTTGCAAGGTCCTTCATCAGACAATTCCATCTGGAAAGTTGTTGGGATCTGCAAACATTTCATCATATAATGTTTTCCATTGAGTGACTCATATACCTTCCCTTAAACTTATCTCACATGCATTTATAATTACAAGAAGTGAAAACATATGAGAAAATATGGCTATTAAAGGACAAACTCCAAATAAGGACAAGATGATTCTCTGAGATTAAGCAGACACATCTCAGTGCAAGGAATGGGATGAGTGGGAGGAAGTCCAGGAGCAAAGCACACCAAGTTACAGTCTCATTAGCCTTTTCATAATGGAACTGTATACAAAATGGAAACAGAGTTTCCAGCTCAAATCATCTCTTGGTTCTTGAAGCTTAAAGACTCAAAGCTTACATACCAGCACCGTGCTTCATTTCATGTTTTTATTTTATATCCATAGAACTCTATAATATGGAAATATTCATCATAAAATAGCTGAACAGTGACTTCAACATTAACTTTATACTAGCTTAACTGTATTTTTCCTGATGGCTAGAATATCTTTTGGAAGTTCATGTAACTGTGAGCTGGATTAAGTAGCTTTATCATGGAAATCCATGACTGAGATGTCTGCCTATGAATAGACTAGCACATGATTTAATTGGTTGTCCTCTCCATCTAGTTGTAAAACAGATGCATTTCTTAGTTTACAGTAGATCTTTTAGTGAGTTCTTCCCAAGAAAGGTCCTTTGTTAAAACAGTCACACACTCAATCACAGTTTTCACATCCAAGCCCTTTCAGCTCAGCATAGTTCTGTCTGAGAGGCAAACACAGGCTTTCGCTGATGTGTTTGTAAGGATAATATTGATTAGAAGTTTAAATAAGATTACAAATCACCAACATTCTTACATTTCCCAGTTGATCTTTAAATCTTTATAACACAACTCATTAATTGAAAAAAAACATTGGCCAACGTCCTCTGAGTATATCAATTCCTAGATAATCCCTTTGATTATAAAGAGGAAATAAAACAAAGACAATGAGACAATTTGATAAGATATGATTTAATATTTAGGACAATGAGTGAAGTTTCACTTTATAGGGTGAGCATAGAGATTAAATATTTTTATTTATCAGGAGTGGATCCTACTGTACTGCATGTTGACTATAATTATTCTTAATTCCCAATAGTTCCTGTCTTAGAGCCCAAGCATGTATTCAATGGTACTCACAATCACATGCTATTAGACCCAAGCATACATTCACTGAGTTAGTACACAAGAAAAATCAGACTAAATTCTCACGTTTTGTGGTAAAATAATATGTCATAAAATGTATGCCCTTAACTAATCAGTAAGTTTCTTAAACCATCCCAAATCACCAAATTCAAAAATGACATTGCTGATGAGTTTTGTATTTGTCAGTAGGTTAAAAGAGAAAATAAACAAACAAAAGTCCTGATCTGATTATATACCAACTGTATCAGTGTAAAGTGTTGTCTTGTAAGAATTACCCACTTAAAAAGAGACAAAATAAAACACAACACACATGTGAACTTCTATTGCACAGTCTGTTTTCAGTAGATGCTTCATAAATATCGATTCCATTTATTTTTCTGTGGAAGCATAGGTTTATCCTCAAGGGAGTTTTTTGACATTTAAAAAAAAACCTGATCAGTTTATTCCCCTTCCAATTATGTAATGAGTGAAGTAGCTTTTCTATATATGCCCCCTCTATTCTGAGCAATGAGAAGTAATTGCCACAGCTTTGGGGATAATGGAACAAACTCTAAATGTCTATATAAAACAAAAACATGTATAATTTAATGTAATAAATCAACTCCCACACTGTACATTTCAAATTACTTTCTAGATAGTTGCAGTTTTAAAGTTCTGTATAGCTGGAAAATCACCTGCAGTTATTTTAATCACAGACTATCATTATGGTTACTCTCAGATATGTGCAGGCTCATAAAAGTTCATCAATGTATACTAGTAAATATTTATGTAGCCTCATTACCTTTGCTTTATGGTCATATTGAAAAGCCCATAGTCTACTTGATTATAAAGTGCTATTTACTTAGTTGACACAAAAGTCCCACACCACCAAAATACCCCATGGAACAAAAAGGGACCAACCAATAAGCCAGACCTGCAGCACTCAAGCTTATTTGAATTCTGAAACGCTGTACAGTGTAACTTCATTTCTACAGTTCTTCATTGCCCTTAGTTTAGTTTAGCTCCTGAAGTTGATGTATTCATTGGTTTAGAAGAAAAACCGAATTCAGCAGAGAAAGATAAAATCGTATTTGACTTTGAATTTTAAGATGGCCTTGATACTGCCTTCATAGACAACACCCTTAGAGACAGCAGCCTTTGTTGGTGGGGGCTGGGCTTTGCTGAGAGGTTGGATGCAAAAGGATCCCAGAGATAAGGCAGGAAAACTCAGCATAGACAAGACAGATATCAAGAATAGATTATGATGTGCAATATTTCAAGCTAGGAAAGGTAATGAGGGAGGGAAGGAAGAGAGAGGAAAAGAAACAAAGAAAGGAACAGGAATGTTTAACTGAGCCTTTTGGAAACTATATTATACACTTAAGGAAATAGAAAGCAAAAGTCAAGAATTAATAAAGAAACATGATTTTTTTTGTGTCATAAGAAATCTGGGAAAAGGCAAAAGATCAGGAAGAAACTGTACAGACTCTAGCTTGATTGACAAGAGACTGAAAGGCAGATGCTCTTCCCCAGCTCACACATGAAACTTGGAAGAGAGTAAAGGTGGCTTCAGGGAAGTGGAAACACAGGACACCATACACTTCAGGTCATTCATTTTTGCTCACTGTGCTCAGAGCTAAGTTATCTAGAAACATGCCTACAGCATCTCGAAGAGCCCTGAGAACACCCTATACCCTACACTACCTCAGTGTGTGTAAGCATTCCTTACTTCCCCAAAGAAAATTACTCTGGGGCCACTGACTTCTTAAGAAAAAAGGCCAGATTACTGACAAAGTATAAAGGACTATTGGAAAATATGAGTTTATTTTCCCTTACCAAAAGCTGAAGTAGGAGCATATGACCGGGTTGAGTTTAATAATAGAAAATAAGGCTATTTTCTGAATATTTATCACCTACAGCATAAATGTTAAGTGGCCCTAGTGTTTTTCTAGATGCAGGCTCATCAGCCATGGTAGAATAGGAAAGTGGAGATGCCCCATAAGGATGTCAAAACTGATACGTAGAGATAGGGAGGCCATCACAGAGAGCTAAGAGAGGCCAGGTCATTCTCACTGCAGCAGGTTCAATCCTGCATGTTTCCAGATGACTCACTGCTTTTAAATTTTTAGCTCATCAGTAACAAGAGATGAACTCTTAAGAGGCAGAGCGGGGGGAGAGAGGGGGCCCTGTGGCATAGCATGGCAAAATGAAACCTAATTACCTAGCTTGTTGCACTATCTTATTAAAATACAAAGATACAGGATTCTATTATCAGAACCTCAAGAGAAAAGGTAGACTGCGTTATATTACCTAATAGGTTTTTAATGGAAATACTGAAGAAAAGTGAACTATATTTTATATTTATTATAATGCAATAGTTTTTCAAAAACCTGGGGGTGGGTGAGGCTTGCAAGACTCTTGAGTGTATGATGTGAAGCAGGAGGACCTGAGCTCCAGTCCCCAGCACGTAGGCATGACAGTGCATATCTGTAAGCCTAGTGCTGGGGGAGGAGACACGGGGGGGACCTCTGGACCATCTAAGGAAGCCTGCCTGACCAAATTAGTGATCTCAAGTTCACTGAGAGATCCCCTGGATCAAAAGAAAAGTAAGATGGAAGTGACAGAGAAGAACATCTGACATCATCCTCTCTACCCTCCACGGGTACATCTACATGTGCACATGCACATGCATACACAAATGCAGACACACGTTAACATACAAAAATAAAGCATGGGGAGATAGATTCCTGTGCAACCCATGTTCAAATTCCCAGAGGACACAAACACACAAAGTAAGAGATGCCAGGCAGAGTTCCTACAGTTGTTTTGTGTAGTAGGATGAAAAGGCTGTGCTGTAAGGAACAGTATATGATCTGAATAGGTATCTTCTAACAGGGCATTGACCACATGGTGACAAGATGAAGGGGGTTTATCATCTTCAAAGTGTTTCAGTCCTACATTTATGGTAAAGACTATCTTCTAAGTTCCAGTTTAAATTAAACCTAAAGTGAACTCTTCCCAAGAGTCTGCATCTCACTCAGTGCCCTATGGACATATATTTCTGTATAAATAGAAAATAATAGTACTAACAACTCGGTCAGAAATTACAGCAATACTGTGCACTTAAATACTTTAAAACCTAAGTCATACCCTGTGGCATCATGTTTTGAAGGTGCCAAGCTACAGTTACAGACATCCAATTTTAGTTTGTATAAGGGATTTTGGTGAATATCTCATTTTTGTTCACAACATCCTCTTCCTACCTAATAGTTCAGGGCTTAGACGCCCTCATCAACTCTGAGAATAGTTCCCACCTATCGTGCAAAGTGCTGCCAGAATGAAAACATGGCCTTCCTTACTGAAACTGTTCTTTTACGCTGCTCAGAGGCAGGGATTATTCTCTCAGTCTGCAAATTGGGAAAATGTGGCTGGGAATGATCCAGCTACCTATCTTCAGTTCTAACTAGTCACAAGAATTAATCTCTAAGTGTGACTATAATCCCAGTTCTATATGTCATACCAACTGAATGCATTTATCATAACTGCATGGACATTTGTTTCAATCTAAAATTATTGTCCACTTCTGTTTACAAAATTTAATGACAGTCAATGTGTCTCAGAAGAAGACCAATATTCAAGGTTTAAAAATGATCCTTAGACATGCTAGTAGAAATAACCTTCCTATGAGTGGCATTTCTTAGAAAATGACTGATTGTTATCATACCAGAAGGATAACATGGAAAGTCATCTGTGTATACTTGATTTAAGAGTCCTGAATGTCAACTGGAAGGTGGTGGCTCACATCTTTAATCCTAGCACTTAGGAGGTAGAGGCAGGTGGATTTCTGAGTTTGAGGCCAGCCTGGTCTACAGAGTGAGATCCAGGATAGCCAAGACAACACAACACAGATTAACTTGGTCTCAAAAACCAAGAGTGTGGAGGGGGGGGGGAGAAAAACAAAAGATGCCACTGATGGTATTTATTCTGTAATCAAAGGGGCTGGTAAATAAATAAATACATTTTCATGAAAATAGTTAGATGGACCTCTCTGAAGGTAATTGATATAGGTAAAAATAGCTCAGCTGATAAATTTTTACATTTGTTTGAACAAAATGCAATTAAATGGGCCCCAAGGTAACTTAAAACATGGATTCCAAAATAATCTTAGTCTATAAGAAAAGGTTCACAGTGGATTTCAGTATGAGATATTAGCCTGTCACCTAAGTTGGGGTTAATATGGCCCTAACAGCAGAGGTTAGAAAAGAGGTTGGGCAGGCAGTGATGCTTGTAGCTCACATCAGCATCAGTGTTAACAAAATCAATGGCCCTGGAAGAATGGTGGCTGCAATGATATTAGCAGCAACAGCACAGGCCATGTTAAAGATGCAACACTCCACCCCCCTAGGCCTGCTCAATTTTAAATCCTAGAGCTTGGGGCTGGTATTTCACATCCCACTAAGCCCTCTAGGTGGGGAGCCTCTTGCAAATTTGAGAACCATTGATTACATGGGTGTGGGGTTGGGGTGTAAAACATAACATGCCATACTCCATGCTGGGACATCAGGTATAATGAATCAGAGTAACATCAACACCCCCTACCCCACCCCAAGAAGTTGCCTAGGGAATTCTTGTCTCAGCCAGTATAAAGACAACTGGCCTGTTCTTCAAATAATGTTCTAAGGAGTACACACACACACACACACACACACACACACACACACACACACATACACACACAATATCCTCCCTGGAAAACAAGATAAACACATAACAATCTGGCTGAACTGAACACACTAATGCTTTTCCTCTCCAAATAACTCCGACCTCCAGAGAGTTCAATTACTGGGTCCATTCCATCCTGACAAATGGAGCTGCACTAGCTAACATCGTAACAACAAGGAAATCATAAACAGCTTCCAGGATGTGCTTCACAGATCCAACTGTCTTAAAAGCCATCACCAGATACACAAAGACCTAAGAAAAAGACAGATGCTCTATTTTCAACAGGGCAATCCAAATCATTCAAGGGCCTCGTGGCTCGCAGGACTTCACCATTCCCGTCAGCATGTCAGGCAGTTAGCAAGTGTAGAATCACCACCCATTGATGGTCACCAAACAATACATTTACATATTATAATATGCATGTAGGAAAACCACATGGTCCCTAAAATTGTCAGTTTGTAAAATTGTCAGCATCAACTTATGGGATAATGGTGCATTTCCCTTACCCACAGGGAGTAAGATGTCTCTAGAGACCCAGGGCACAACTGAAACCAGAGCACCACATCATATTTTAATGTCTCTTCCAACCTAACAAAGCACTTTGCAAAAGCAATTACCATTTTTGCAGCTTAAAGTGATAGCAAACTTAGCATGTGGAAGGACTCCATCCAGCCCTAGCAAGCCAAACATGGCTCTGGCAGGCCTGTCCTTCCCCCCCCCAGTTCCCTCTGTCTTGCTAAACAAACAAACATTAGATTACTTCCGAAAGGTAAGCATTAAGGTTTATTCCCTTCTTTGACCTCTCCTCCTCCTGAAGCTGACTACCAAAGTCCAGCAATCAAACTATTGATGTCCAACATTCAAAAACCCTCTTTTGGCTACCCTAATTAACATATCCAATTAAAATTAAACACCTCATCCTAACATGGGGTTTCTGCTTTTACCTTTATAACCCTCCATTGTCCTAGGGTACATCTCTCTTCTCTATCTAGAGGCAGTTCCTTGTTCCCTCTAGGATAAATATTTCTGCTCCATTTTCTTGTTCTTATTTTCTCTCTTCCTTTATCTTCTGCTTTTATCTCTTATTCCCTGACGTTTATTGCTCTGGAGCAAATAGCTCTCCTTTGTGCTGAGAACCTTGTCTTGGGGGTCTTGAGCTAATACTGTTCCTTCTGCATGTATGTGTGTTTTGTTCCCCAAAATGTTATGACTAGAAGGTTATTCTTACCACAGATCTTACCAACCTCTGCATTTGATCTTCTTTTCATCAATTGTTAAGTGGAGAATACCTACCTGTTTTCTCAAAGGGTGCATATTTTGATTTCTTTTTTCTTTTCTTTTCTTTTTTTCTTTCTATTTTTTTTATAAGCAAATTGTCATTATTTCCAACCTTACATTTCAGGGCCATTGTTAAGTAAAATAAGGGTTAGCTGAGCACAAGCATTTCATCACTGCTATGGTTGATCTAATAATTGTGTGTCTATGCCATGGCTAATGGCAGCTAGCATAGACAAGTGTGGATACTGTAGATGAAGAGGATGAAGTGCATCCCAGGGAGGATGGAAAAAGATGGGGAAAGAGATCATAATACTATATAGGATGGCATGCAGTATGAAACTTACAGAATTAAAATTTTTCCATTTCATATTTCTTGACCAGAGGTGATCATGAGTTTGCTATTAAGAGTTAAGAGAGGTCAATGTTATCATTTTCATTCAGCATTTGTTTCTCATTTTACTGTAAGAAGTCTACTGATGAGGATATGTGAAGAGCATCATTTCCTGCTGACTCAGATACAGGATAAAGAACCAGGTCAGTGGGAACCTTAGAATTAAACCTCCCAGGCCTGGAGATCTAGGCATGTGGATTACAGCAGCAGCACCCAGGAGCGTATCAAAAATCAAGATTCCTAGACCTGCCCCCATCTTCTGCTCTGCAGCCCTGGAGGTAGGCTTTGAAAATCTCCCAGTCCCCTTCTCCCATGCCTGTGGGGATTGAGAGACATATGATGAATAGTACATCTACACATACATAGCCTAGTCATATAGTAGATATTTTTCCCAACAGATTCTCCCCAAGAACCAACTATAAGGAAAAGACCCATAATATATCAAGTCAGCATTTTGAACTGAGGTGCTAATAAGACCCAGTCATGATTTCCACATCAGGAAATCCACTGGTGTTCATCAAGACGAAGGTTTATCCAAGGCCACGACTCAACTACTGCTCTGTTTGTTTTTTACATTTCAGTGTCCCTCTAACCAACAACTGCTGATCTGTGAACTTTGTCTTGTCCTTAGTAAGGGATAATTGCATAACACCATTCATGATCAATCTCTTTGGCTGGCACTTAACTGGGTCATACTTTTGACACTAGGTAATTGTTATAATGCAACATCTGTGTTGTTTATCTCACATCCAAATGACTGAATATTTCTCAAAGTATACAAGCAAGGCAACTGATCTTGGGGCCTCAATAAATAAACCTCATACAAGAAAATCCATGCTTCTACTTCAGCAGCCACTTTTAGCCTACAAGCAGAAAATGCCCACAAGTATGTTGACCGGCATCATTAAATTACATCAAAATTTTTTAAAAATTGAGTTAATTCTCAATGTTTAATAAATGTCTGTTTCTACACACAAATGTGAAGTTTGACTTTCATCTGAAATACCAGGCCAAAGGGCAGTGATGGCGTTTCCCAGGTGAGGACTACACAGCAGTACTGAGGACCATGGCCACCTATGTAATCTATAGCCCTTGTTTCTCTTCAGCATCATACTAGCAATTGTGTTGTCACACAGCAAACGGAACATCAAGGCATCTCTTATGCCTAAGGTTCTATCAAAATTAGGTGGATAAAGACTAATATAGGTCTGAATTTCAGGAAAGAGATGAAAAGTTTTGCTTATTATGAGAGTTCAAACTGTTCTTGGGGCAGAATGAAAAGGAAGCAAGGAGGAGACATGGGAAGTCATAGAAGCCACTTGTTGAAATCTAACGGGGAGTCAGGATTTCCAACCAAGTAAAATTTGTTGTCCTACAGACATCCCAAATGGAATTCAAAATCAACCAGCTGTTTAAGCAGGGCCAGGACACTTGGAACCCTAAGTTTGAGAATACAAGCATTCCTTTGTCCTTCATAAGCCCAATGATAGTAACCCACAAAAAAAAAAAAAAAAAAAAAAAAAAAAAAAAAAACACCTTACAATGTAATTTACAGAAGGGAATTCCTCAAGACTAGACAAAGGAATCAGCCCCTGTTTATTTAATTTTTAAACCTTCCCTAAACACTATGCATTGATTTATATTTAAACCCTGCTGTGCAAATGACATCCTTGGAACAATGTTACTTAAACAGCTCCAGAATCAACTAAACCACTGTTGCAGGCACCTAGGTTCTCTTGAGAAGCCAGTGCTCATGCCTTAGATACATACTTGGTGTTCCCTGAATCTGCCTTCTTTTGCTCCCCGTTCCCTCCTTGCCCCCCTCTGTGTGTGTGTGTGTGTGTGTGTGTGTGTGTGTGTGTGTGTGTATTTCACTCAATACTCATGCTTAAGCATGTACCTTTGTTTATCATAACAAACTTACTAGTTCTACTTCACCCTTGCTTGCCCTGGTATTCTTTTCTGCAACAGTCAAGGATCCAGCTTTGTTTGAGTGGAGTTCCTGGAAGAGGAAGGGAACCCGTCAGGCTGTGGGCAGCTGTGATGGACTGTATCTTCCAGATTACTTGGTTAGCATGTAAGCCAAACATCTGTTCTGAAATCAAATGACTAAAGGGCTACACAAACATCCTGACCAGCTTCATGATGGCCCTCTTCGCCAGGCCCCCACAGACACTTGTACACACCACCACAGTCTTTAAAATAAACTATGATCTCAGAGTCTATTAAGAAACATGTTCTCAAAATTAACTGCACATCAGTGCTACTAGGAGAAATGCAATCATGTTATTACTTGGGTCCCCAACCCAGAGGTCTTTATTTTAACCAGGCTGCATCATGGCTTGGGTATTTTTTTTTTCAGCATCCAAAGGTGACGCTTATGAATAGCCAGGGCTGTGGACAATTTACCTGAAGGAGACAGAAGATGGGAGTTCTGCAGCTTTAGAAGTTTTTGTTTGTTTGTTTTGGTTTTGGTTTTTCATTTTGGTTTTTGTTTTTTTAGGGGTTTAGCATTGTTTCTTCCTCTCCCAATCTGTTGCTTTGTAATATGAGCTGATACGGCTTTAATTTTCAATTCTAGCTACAAGGAAAATAATGAAAGTGGAGTCCTCCACACACATGCAATTCCCCACTCTGCAATTCAAGTTAGCAGTCAGACCCTCCTACTGTCTGCGTATGCAGCTTGCACACATGCATATCGTTTTGTTTGTGTGGTATCTCAAGCAGAAATGCAGAGGGTACATGGCTTTGCCACTTAGTAACTATCAGCACAACTTAAGTGGTTAATTACAGGTTAGCAAATGGGGACACAGCATCTAAGCTACTGAGATCCTACAAAATACTGCAGCTAAATGCTGGACTGAGCAGGAAATCCTTAAAGATTTGATAACTTTTTAAATTTTTTAAATACAACCAAACCAGCCCTTCTTTCTTACACAGAGCTTTGATGGGCTGGGGATGAAGAGCTTGGATCCTCTTCAAAGCACACATTTATGGCCAGGGTCTCTAGAGAAACACTGCCTGGAGTGAGGGAAGACTCTCTTGCAATCTTTTTCTTCCTTCCTTCCTTCCTTCCTTCCTTCCTTCCTTCCTTCCTGTCTTTTTTTCATTCTCATCCTACCATCTCCTATTTTTAGTAAATTCTAGATACATACAGTACAAAAACTTTTCCTCCACTAGTGAATTTAATTTGGAGGTTGTTTCTAAGTAAAAGAAATAAAGAAAATAGATTATGAACAATTACCCTATTCTAATATCCACAGTTCACTGTCTCTGTTCAGATAAAAATTTCAAAAGTCCTTGAAATACTTGTCTCCATATTACTCCTTACACATCACTGTTACTGTTTATAAATGTCCTTTTGACATTACTATGAAACATAATTTCACATATTATTCACTGATTAGATTCCTTCCAATTCTTGGTTATAATAAATGTTGTGCTGAGCATTTTATCATTGAGACTATGTCAGGGGCCATGAGAGATACAGCAGGTGTTAACTAGTGTTTACTTTTAGCAGCCTGCCTTGTTCTCTTACTCAGACTACTGCACACAATTAACTCGCTTTCACCTCAGAGCAAGTTCAAATTAGACTAAGGCTTTTTGTAAAAAGGAACCTTTACACAGATGTCTACCAAGGTTACTAGGAAAAAGTATATTAATTCTTCACTTGCCAGTCTACTAACAATAGATCTGTGTCTCAAAGTTGTCACTGGGCACTGTGCCCTCCCCTGGCTGGCCATGGTTTTGGTCTGGCCTTGGACCCTTGTGTTGTCATGGAAAATAATTAAGCTCCTTGTCACTTCCTCTAGGAATGCGATTTTGACCAATGAGAGAAATGGCTTTAACATTTCAAGGCTCCTGAAGGAGAAGAGTTTTGAGAATAGAAGAAGAGGCAAGGAGAAGTTAGAAGTAGGACAGGATTCTTAGAGTAGAAAGAGAACAAAATAGAACACATGAAATAAACAGCATGACCCACAGATTGTGTGTGAAGTTACGATAGAAATCTTTTACCAACTCCTTGACTCCTGATAAGCAGGAACCCTGGGTAGAGGCTGGAGCAGGTCTCAGCCCTCACAAGACTAATTATATTTGCTTTACTTCTACTGAGGTTACTTATTGATATGCAGTATAGAATGGAGTTACAGAGTCCAGTTCAGGAGACATTCTCCAGGATTAGCCCATCATGCAGGGAGGGCCTTGGGCTACTGGCCTCCTTGGTGGTGTGCTCATTTTCTACTTATTTTCTCTCTCTTCCCCAGTATTTCTGAACATAATATATACCTCCCTCTCTTTTTATTATTTTTTTTATTTTTACTATGTACTGTATGTTCTGAAAGTTATTGAGGAATCTACACAAAATATGTGTCTAACTTAATTTATCAACAGATTGTTAACTGTGAACTTGTCTTCTCTCTTTTTATATGGAAAAAACTATGTACTATAACTTTATTTATTCCATGGCTATCTTTTGTTTGCTTCACACATCTCTTAGGAAAAGCTTTATTCTGAAGATCTATTTTGAATATGTAGACTTATTTATAAACTTGAATTTTTTTAAACTAGAGGTATGCTTGTTTATTCTTGCTTGCTTTATTATTTCAGTGAAATTTTATAAGAAACAAGCACTATATTTGCTGAGCCATATTTACTATGATAAATTAATATTTCTAATATAAATTTCTTCTCACTTGCCCTAATAAGTCATTTACTTTACTTGTTTTCAAAAAATTACCTTGTAATTATGGACTTTGCTTCAGCTCTCTCTCTCTCTCTCTCTCTCTCTGTGTGTGTGTGTGTGTGTGTGTGTGTGTGTGTGTGTGTGTGTGTGTGTGTGATGCACGTGTGTGTGTGTGTGTGTGTGTGTGTGAGAAAGCACATCTCAGGACTTGCATGTGTCAAACTTATGCTCTACCACTGAACTATAACCTTATTATTATAACCCTAGCCAAAGAGCATTTTGTGAAACAGTTTTAACGATTACAATGACTTCTCCTGGTTATTCTAATGCTGCTATTTTGGGAGTCAAAAATACATTCCTTTTATCAAATCTCCCCCACCCCACCCCAAAATTAAAAGAATATTTTGGCTGAACTGATCAGAAATAATATATTCTATATTTTATAGAAATAAAAATATTTTAGCTTGGTATAGTTCAATAATGGTTTTGAATCCATGTTCACCATATTAAGGAAGAACATATAATTTGAGTGACTTAATAATCATGCTCATGTTTATTAAATGTCTTTCCTCCTTCTACACATGTAATGATATTGGTCTCTTGAAGTTTTGCCTGAGACATTGTATTCTAATAGTTAATTATTTAACTTTCATGTAAGTTCCAATGTATTTTAAAGACTTGGGCTTTCCAAAGGCAAGTGATATGTGTTGATGGCTTATATTAATGATCATCAAGAAATATTTTTCAGTTAAAAAATGACTATGGTAATTGGGGAGATAGCTCAGTTCACTACAGTAATCACCATGCAAACATGGGGACCTGAGTTCAATTCCAGCACCCACATAAAATGTCTAGCTAGTTGGTGATATGTGCTTATAACCCCAGTGCCAGAATGAGAAACAAGAGGACCTCTGGGGTCAAGGGTCAAAGGTCATCTAGCTTAGCGCATTGTTTAAGATCAAGTTCCAGTGAAATTTTCTCTCAAAAAAAAAAAAAAAAAAATGGATGGCTCCCGAGAATTGACATCTGGCCTCCACATTGCTCACACACAGACACATGTATCTACACACATGCAATCACACATACACACACTCCTCTCCCACGGATATACTTTAGAACAACAACAACAGCTAGATCCTGGCTTGTTTTTATACATTGTCATTGCCTAAGTGTAAGGGTGATTTGAGATATGGATCCAGGAGAACGGAGGGAAAGGCTAGTAGGGGTATTTATACATCCAATGTAATAATCAGGTTTTGACTACTATACTTATCTGGTCTTGTTAGTAATTCCAGCAGAATCTTGTTGTCATAACTATTTAATGATCTGTTATCACTTCATTATAGAGTTCTTCCTATGGGAGGTATTTAACACCCTTAAATTAAAGGAACTAATCATTTTCTTTCCTCAGTACCAGTAGAGGTTTGGTTGGTCTTGTTCTGATACCAAATGAGAGCAATTTTACACCTCAGCAAACAAAGTAATGGGGGGTTTTGGTATAAGCAGTATCGCTGTACTCTGTAATTGAAGCTCAGAATTGGATGTGAAATCAAGGCAGAAAGCAAATGTTCAAACGTAAAAGCCCTTCATACTTCTGCATAAGGTTGGTGACCAGTCTTCAGAGCACGTGACCACGAAGCCGGTTCTGATGCCCTGAGATCTGTGCTGGAAGTAAATCATGTGCCTCCTATGTCACTCTCCAAGGACACTTGAGAACATATCCTTCCAACATCAAAGTGACATCATGACTTATGAGTGATTGAGTCTTTAATAGGTTATCAGAGTTTTCCATTGGACAGAACCTGTTTGTCACCTTAATATTTGAGGTGTCACTGTATGTTCCAAAGTCACTTTTAGAAACACCTGAAGAATCAGAATCATGTCACATGTAATATATATATATACCTACCGCCAATTAAAATTTACAGTTAATCTTTTAATGTGTTGGAATTTATAAATTCCCAGATGTTTTACCCTTTACCAAAAAAAAAAAAAAAAGAAAAGAAAAGAAAAAGAAAAATACAAGTACTCATATCCCATTTCTTTATAGCTACAAAATGGGCTGAATTTGTTGTAAATGTCACTTCATTGGCATTAATACAAATAAATTCAATGTCTCATACAAGCAAGTCTTATACTTTTAGGAGAGATACCACTTCATTACCCCAAGGAAAATGGACACATGCAAATGTTACAGTAGAAACAAATGTGGGGGTTAAAAAATTAATGTTAGGGTTTCCAATCCTTGTAGAGGAATGGCAGCAGGGAGAAGAGGTCTTGGATACAAGGTAACTATTGCAAACACTGCTGTGTCTTGGTAACTGCTGGTCAGAGATTGGTCTCTGTGTCCCTGATGTCCATTTAATTGCTGTTGTTTCCACAGTCACAAAAATGAAGGACACCCAAATACTGACCAAGGGTCTCTATTCTCAAAGACTTGAGGCCATTATAAATATCATTTGCAGTGTGTTTGGACAGGACTACTTTTTTGTGGGGACCTAGAAAGAAACACCCTAAAAGGGAGATCAGGTTCACCATGATTTGGGATAGAAAAGGGGTCATCTCACACCATGATTATATCACATGCCTCATAAATATTTCTTTTTTTTTTTTTTTTTTTTAATTTGACAACCCAGACCCTATTAGGCTGCTCCTCACTTTGGGCCAGATTATAGCCATCTCTCTTCAGACTGTTTGCTTAGCTTTTCTGAGTAAACTTCTACTCAAACCATTTATGTCTATTGGAACTGAATTATTTCTGTTTAGAAGACAAGAACCAAGAGAACCCTCTACACACCACCACCATCACTGATAGAGATTCAAGGTGAAATATGCTTAGCTATTTAGGAGACATATGCAAAAGACTCAAGCCACTATTATAGACATGTGTCACCCCAAAATAAAGTAGAATGTTGGCAAGATCCACCACAATTTGAATTCCTCATGCCGGTTCCTTAGCTATTTTCTTGTACTTACAATTTTGGTGTAATTCTGAAATAATGGGCTCATGAACAATACACTGCAGTTACTAAACATTTTGGAGGAACACATAACTTGAATACCAAGTTCATTGTTTCCATTTTCTCAGAATTGCAGCCTGCCTGCAGCCAATGTGCTGACATGCTAATTTGTATCTGAAAGGCATACGCATTCATTTTCATCAAAATACCATGAAAAAAAATGGTGGTAGATCTGACAAAGATGACAGCTGGGAGAAAAGAATCCCTCAGCATGGTATCTGCCTTTGACTTTCTGATGCTGATTTGGGGCCTAAAAGTTGAATAAAAGATTTACAACATCATTCAGACCAGGAGCAATGATTTCATAACAGAAATCAAACTGTTTAGAAGAATTTGTTTTATTATAACAGAAACAGGCACAATGTATTAGGAGAGATGACTAAAGTAACACCATTTGTAAGCTATCCAAATAAAATGATATATAATTACAAGGCTGGCCTTAGGTGCATAGAGCCTGATTTTATAAGAAACTCTGAACTTGAATGAGGCAAGAATCAATGCAAAATGTTGGAATTCAATATAACCTGTCATGTTATTACATTTAGATGTTTCTAACATGTTTCTTTCAGCAGCAACAAAACATAACAAATCATGAAAGTAGTGTTAAGTCTACAAAATATTGGAAGCTAAAACCAATGTTTCATTGTACTTTTATTATTTTTTATTTTTTTAATAATATTTATTTTTATATTATACATATTGGTGTTTGACCCACATGTATGTCTGTGTGAGTGTGTTGGGTCCTCTAGAGTTACAGGAAGTTGTAAGAGTATGTTGGGAATTGAATGCAGGTCCTCTACAAGAGTAGCCAACATTTTTTTGAAATTTATTTTCTTTTTTTAAATGTATTCTTTTAAATTTTATTTTACATTCCAACCACAGTTCTCCCTCCCACCCCTCACCCCCTGCTCCTTGCCTTCCCCATCCCACCCCCAGTACAATCCTCCTCATGGGTAAGGTCTCCCATGAGGAGTCAACTAAGTCTGGCACAATAGGTTGTGGCAGGCCAAGCCCCTCTCCCATGCATTAAGGCTGAACATAGCATCCCACCATAGGAATAGGCAGCCAGTGCTCTTAACCACTGAGCCATCCCCAGCCCCTCAATGCACTTTTTATTAATAATGCATTATATCAATAACCCAGAATAAGCTACAGAAGCCTTGAGGAAGATATTTAGACCACTCATCTGATTATTATAATAGGAAATTCCCTGGAGAGTCAAAGGGCAAAATACAAAATATCCTTGAAAGAAGTACCTGTTACCTGTTAAAATTCAATTCCCATTGCTCTAATTTCAC
Source organism: Phodopus roborovskii (assembly GCF_943737965.1). Lineage (NCBI taxonomy): Eukaryota > Metazoa > Chordata > Mammalia > Rodentia > Cricetidae > Phodopus > Phodopus roborovskii. The sequence goes on along the minus strand of NW_026125301.1, from coordinate 88,353 downwards.
AACCTCTGAGATCATTTTCTATTTATGTAATCAGGTCTATTCACTGGAGGGGAGTGTGTGTTACACAGTTAGCTGACAAAGTCCTACATGAAGTGTTACTTATATCATGAGTTAAAGAGTGGGCTGAATTTACAATGTTATGTCTAGTGATTTGGCTACTGTGAATCAGTCTTTGAGGATATGTCACCTCCATATAACCATAGGTTCATATTTCAGGATACAATATTCTCAAAATTCTTATCAAAAGAAACCCAAAGAATCAAATTCAGTTTAAACTGATTTTTCCCCTCTTTTTCTTATCAGAATACACTAGGGTAACAAAAGATGAAAGAAACATAATAATATATAATGTAATGTTTATATGCCAGTTTCTTTCTCTGTCCCTTAACTGACTTTTCAGCCTACAATCCTCACCTCCAGAGATGCTAGAAAAGAAGGAGGACCCTAAGAGAGATATACATGGTCCCTGGGAGAAGGGGAAAGGGTCAAGAGCTCCTGAGCAAACTGGGATCATGGGGTGGGGTGGGGGGAGTTGGAAACAGAGAAGAGGAGAAGAGGAGGGGGCAGGAGAACATGAGGGATCAGGAAGACTGAGTAGGGGAAAAATAGAGGAGAGCAAGAAAAGAGATACCTTAATAAGGGGAGCCATTATAGGTTTAAAAGAAATCTTGCACTAGGAAAATGTTCAGAGATCCACAAAGATGTTCCCAACAAAGAATCTAAGCAATAGTGGAGAAGCTACCTTAAATGCCCTTCCCCTACAATGGATTGATGACTACCTTATATGCCATCTTAGAACCTTTATCCAGTAGCTGATGGAAGCAGAAGCAGAAGCAGACTTCCACAGCTAAATACTGAGCCAAATTCCTGGAATCCAGTTGTAGAGAGGGAGGAGTGATAAGCAAAGGAGTCAAAATTGTGCTGGAGAAACCCACAGAAGCAGCTGACCTGACCTAATGAGAGCACAGAGACCCCAATCATAAAACTGGGGAACCAGCATTGGACTGAATCATGCCCTTTGAATGTAGGTGCCAGTTAGGAAGCCTGGGAAGACAATGGGACCTCTGACAGTGGAACCAGTATTTATCACTAGTGTACAAATGGACTTTGGGAACTCATTCCCCATGCAGGGATACTCTCCCAGCCCAGACTCACTTTGATGATTCCCCATGGAAGGTCTCAGTATCCTTGGGGTGTGGGTGTGGGTTGGAATAGGGGGCTGGTGGGGAGCAAGGAAGGATGGGAGGAAGAGGGAACTGGGATTGATATGTAAAATAAGATTGCTTCTAAATTAAATAAAGTACTACAGTAGTACTACAATAATCTATTCCAAGAATATTTGTCTGTCTTCATCACAAAATTATAAGAGGATGACTCTAAAAAGAACACACAGCACTACAATCTAATATTATCTTAAGAATTTATTGAATACTATCTTTATAGAAATATGTGATTTAAAGACCTTATACATGTGACCAATAAGATGGTTCAATAGATAAGAGCACTTGTTGCCAAGCCTGACAACCTAAGGTTTGACCCTGGAGACCTGTGTGTTAAAAGGAGAGAAACAGTTCCATCAAGTAGTCCACTGACAGCCATAAGCATCCAAGACACGTTACATACAATATATAAATAAATACATGTAATCAAATCAAGCAAAAATACTTATACATCAAGAGATTACACTAAGACAAAATTGTCCTGAGAAAATATTTTTTGTGAATCTTTCTTATTTTACATTCTCCAAAACACCAGTACTGATTTTGACATTAGAAAAACATGCTCTATAAAAACTTCAATTATATTTTAGAAAATTTTAGTGAAACACAAGTAGGACAAATTCTAGTTTCCACGAGTTTGAGAGAGTGAATCATTTCACATCATTGTGGTATTTTCAAAAGAATAGATTATTTGATCAGCGTAATAATAGATATCCCAGAAATAGATGTCTATAAATATAGCCAGCTGATCTTTGACAAAGAATCACAGACACTGCAATGGAGAAAACAGATTTTAACAATATTAGAATAGCTAGACAGCCATATACCAAGCAAAACCAAAGACTAAGGCAGAGTATGGGTCAGAGGAGAGAGAAGCTAAAGACAGACTTACACTATTCCAAAAGATGACCCTAATAAACCGTAGTCCTAAATGTAAAAGATAAAATTATAAGACTTCTAGAAAATACACTGTGCAGAAACTCTATACCTGCCCAGACACGAGTTTTCAGACAGAATACCAAGGATGCTACCATGAAATAAATAACTGGTCAGCGGACATTCAATAAAACCAAAACATTATATGTGGAGCACACAGTTAAGAAAATGAGAGGACAGAAACTGACTTGAATAAAAATATATGCAAACCAAACACCAATACAAAGTAGACAAAGGGCTCTCAAAATTCAACTGTTAGAAAACAATACCATTAAAAACCAATCAACATATGTATAATCAACTGTCTAGAGAACATGTACCAATGGGAAATGCACAAACTAGTTGCTCCACATCACATGCTAGGAACAGCACAGAGTAAGAACAAAATGTCCTTCATTTCCATTGAAATGGCACAAGCTCCAAACATGGCACCACCCAATCCTGACAAGAATATCAAATATTCCTCATTCATTGGTTAGGGAACACAAAACACACAGCCACCTCAGAAGATAGACTGGCATTTCTCCTCACTACATTCCTCTTTCCTTTTTTTTTTTTTTTTTTTTTTTGTAATTATGTAGGTAATTACTCTACCTCTGAGCTGTATCTGGTAGTTGTTTCCAGAACCATCTACAGACTGTGCTTCTTGGTTGTGATGACTCACTTGAGCACCTTCTTGACGGGATTGGGAAATACCTAGCAGATTAGCAAAGCAAGCTTCAAGTGTGTCAAGTGTGTCGGTGATATGTCTCCCAGAGGCTACTAACTCATGGGTATTCTGATAGAATCAATGATTTATTCAGTGGATGGATTCCAAATGTGAGTTGAGTACTGGAATGTGGTGGAAACTCTAGGTGTTTTTAGTAGGAGGAACTACTTGGAAGAGTGTCTTGGCTGGATGAATCTCATCCTGGCCCCTCCCTATTTTTACTCCACTTCCTGATTGCTTGGAGTTGATGTGCACTGCTCCACCACAGCTCCCAGCATTGAAAACTGGATGCTAAAATCAATCTTTCCTCCCTGAAGTGGTTCATTTATTTGTCACAATGGAGAAAAATTTGCTAGCACATTGGTGTGCACCCAAATCACCTGAAAACCTTTTTTCACACAGAACCCTGCACAGATATTTATAGTAACTGTATTCAAGTGGACAGAACTTGTGCTGTTGCCCTCTTCAAATAACATAAATCTTTCATGTCTTTAAATTGCCAGCGTGGAAGCATGCACTAGACTGTGCTCTTCCATGGGTGTTAACAGCAGTGCTGTGTCTAGACAGTGGCTATCATTCAGTGCTGATAAGTGACTTATCAAAACACAAAATGATACAAAGGATAGTAAGCACAAAGTGAAAAAGAGTAACCAGTCTGTAGAGTCTGCACATTGCATAGTTGCAATTTTATCACACTCTGAAAAGTCAAACTCATGGAGATAACACATTCTATCTCAGCCAGGATGCCAGGAAGTGAAACAAACAAACAAAACACTATAGAGATAGTGAAAAGAACAATGGCTGCTAAGAATCTGAGGAGGGACAGATCAAGGGGCAGAGAACAGCAGGTTTTGTATGCTCGTGAAACACTCCCATCTCCATGCATGATATTATTCATATTTTAAAACTCATAACCTGCTCAACCCTCATAGAATATCCTGCTGTAAACTATAGGTTCATTGTGTGTGATGGCAATGTGTCAATCAATGTGAGCTTGTCAATTGTTACCAGTGTAAACCTTTGGAAAAGAATGCAGACGTTTAGAGGGGCTGTGCTTTGGAGATGTGCATGGAGAATTCAGTCTCTGCACTGTAGTGAGACAGTCCTTCTGTGGCACTGACCACGCCCATTGGGGGGTGGAGCCATGGCCGGAAGTGACCTGTGGAAGGAGGTCTGAGGAAGAGCTGGGAAAAGTCTCTTGCTGGCGGGACTCGGACAGGAGAGCATCCGGTGGAACTTGCTGGTATTCATCTGTCTAGGTTGTAAGTTATTTCTCCCTGAATAAACATCTATTCGGCCTATTTGTTTATCCTGATCCTTATTTAACAGCAATACTGCACTTTGAATAATGCTGTAAATCTAAATATCCTCTGAAAAAAGTCTGTTAAAAATAAAAATATACAAACCTAAATGTTAGATTTTCAGGAGTATATACAACCTAAACCGTTGCTCACTGATGTGTGTACTCAAACCTTATACTTTCAGTAAAATAGCTGGTATTTCACAGATGAGTTCTAGTCTTGGATGACCTATTTTCAAGCAAAATTAACCTTATTTTACAGGAAGTTGTTAAAGGATAGCAAATGTATTAAGATGCATTCATGTTTCATATAAGATGCTTCATAATTGTGTATTGTGGGTCACAAGTAAACCATACCATATTTTAATGCATTAAAGCACCTGTCTTTTGTGACCCCTGGTACTCCTTTATTCATCTTGATTCATCTCAAAGAACTTTGGTTTCTTAACTTTCCTTTATGCCAAGATAGTTCTTGAGGCTGTGGTCAGTACACGAATTCATGAAGCTTCAATCTCAGAATGGGACAGAATTCATCTGACTTTTAACAGTGAGGGCCTCTGGCACACTCTAGTGCCTCCTGCTCCTTTGAAAACATTTGTAAGTTCTTCTGCTTCCCCACATCTATTTGTTTTTCCAGTTGTGAAACAACCATAAGATGATGCAGAGACTAACTTTGTGGTAAGAAAGAACTCTCCAAACAAACACTTCATAGTTAAGCTGTGTTTAGATTCTTCCTGGTTTTCAGTAATTACAAACATGTCATGTTTTTAACTTTCAGTCTGGTTTTTAAGCATTATTATGACAGTTATTCATACTAGAATTATAAATTATTTGTAATCATTATAAATATTCGTAAGTACCCTATTGATGCCTGAGGATGTCACACCAGAAGTTGGGTACTTGAGCCATTTTCTACTGCTAGGAGCTATAATGTAATGTAATGGGTTTCTACAGTGATATTTAGAACTAGTATTTTTTTTTTCAAAGTAATGTTAGCCTGCATTTGAAGTACTCTTGACAGGGAATTTTCAAAATCATTCTATATTTGCCATAAAAATAAGTCATGTGTAACTGTAACAAATACACTATGAATACCATTGTCATTCACCTGTTTATCAAATAAAAATCACATAACTCTGCACTGACCATTTTATCAAATACATTTTCTCCTATATTCTACCATCTTCATTTGTCCCCAAATAGGAGCTTTTCCCTGCTTCATAATCCTGTGTTAATAACTCTTTTTGTCCTATCAATTCATCTCTGATCCATATTATTTAAGAGATTATTTTAAAATAAGGACAACTATATTTCAGCTCACGTCTACCCCACAAATGCTAAGGAATCAAAGGAAAGTTTCACACAGGTTGGTATGACAGGCACAGTTTGAACCCCACACTGCCCCCACCAATGCTACATGCCTTGTGTCTCCAAAGGGGATTCTAACTCATGAGTGAGGTCAACAGACTGGGCACACTAATAACCATGCTTCTGGGAGAGCACCAAGATTCAGTAGCCAAAGGCGTTTCTGATTTGTGGATCTGAGCTGCTTTGTGATGTCCTAGAAATATGTCATGGTTTTAAGATACTCTGCTTCCTAGATCTTCTCAATTGACAGTTCAATTAGAGAAGAAATAAAACAGCAGAAAAGGAAAAGGCATTATGTTTCAGGTAGTCAGCGTGAGCTGATAGGGAAAGCAAAAGCTGTGGAGTCAAGGCTCCAAGAGTTTTGTCTATGCCACATCACCATTCAACTGATGTGGATAGACAAGAGTCAGCAGCCACTCCCTTCCCTGAGCTCACATGCTGTCCCCTCCTGCACCCTTCCCTTTCAGCTGACATTCAAGGAAGAACACACTCAACTGCACTGGAGTAAGGGTGCAAGTCAACACAGTATTAATTCATACTTACGTGAATTAACTTAGAGAAGAGGACCAATCATCTCCCCTATACAGATAGGTCAGATAGATATCCACTGTATGTAAAACAAATATTACTTTTGTTACTTTACAATTATCAATGGTGGGGAAACTCTCACAGGGTGTGCACATTTGGGTTTAAGGGAGGGGAGGAGAGGAGGGTATGTGGGACTAGGAGGACTGAGTCAGGGGAGGAATAGATGAGAGCAAAAAAAAGAATTTCCTGTGACATTCACAGTTGTCTCCCTGGTCTGGACCTCAGCTCCATCATCTGTGACTGATTTGACAGCTTGAGCTGTAGGTTTCAAACAGTAATTAATTTTAAGGCCATGGCCTCCAGCTCTACTTGTAGCTTGCTGTTAAATTAAAAGGAATATTACTCTTTCCCAGCTCATTTGTTAAAAACAATTGCACAAAAAAAATAAATAAATAAATAAATAAAAGGACTGAGTAGGATACTAAAGGTATTTACTTAAAACAAAAGAGTAAGATACACTGGTTGTTTTATTTTTCTTTGTTTTGTTTTGTTTTTTTAAGATTTCTAAAGCATAATCTGCCTTTTTTCATTACTTATGTTTTCTGCAAACTAAATTTTACTGTTCTAGTTTGCAAACTAAATCTAAATCTTGCCCTTCATTTGATGTACATATATCATAGCTTTATTTTCCCACGGGAAAAAACCATTGCCTCCCAAAGGCAATCTTTATAGAATATATGCTGTTTACTATTATTTTCTTGTGCATCCTGGATAAACTTCAGGCAAGAAGTTCTGGAATTATAAACCATCAAGTTATTTTTTGTTGTCAATATTTTCAACCATTTTATTCCAATGCTTTGAAATGTCAAGCACCTAATGACTGGGATCCATCTGCTACTCTGAGAAACTGATGTCAAGCAGGCCCAGGAGAGAACTAGTTGATTTGATGACTGAGTGAACAGAAAGGATTGCTCTGTGTGTAAGGTGGGGATGTGGGTAACTTGAGAGTGTTACCTTCACACCTGCTGTTTTGTCTGCTGGTGATTTGTTTCCTTTTCTAGTGGACCCTTCCTGAAAATCACACCAGTAGATAGCTCCCTAAAGCACACCCTTCAACCTCTTTCTGTGTCCTTATCTCATCCCCTGAAGGCTCTAGTATCATATATGATAATTAGAGCAATGGCTTCCCAAGATGCCCAGATAATGATCTTTGGGCCTTGTGAATGAATGTCCTTATCGTGCATGTAGACAGCTCAGAATGACTAAGACCCTGAGACTGAGAGAACATCCTGGCTTTGCAGTTGTGCCCAGCTTTATCACATGGATTTGCAAGAGATTATAAAAGAATTCTGATTTGAAGGCAATGGTTCCCAATCTGTGGGTCATGACCTCTTTGAGAGGACCTATTCACAGGGGTCACCTAAGAATATAGGAAATATCAGATATTTACATTATGATTCATAATAGTAGCAAAATTACAATTGTGAAGGACCAACAAAATAATTTTATGGTTAGAGATCACCACAACATGAGGAACTACATTAAGGAGCTGCAGCATTAGGGAGGCTGAGAACCAGTGGTAAGCCAAAGAGAGATTACAGAAACATACAACATAGCTGTCTGTGAAGCTGGAGGAAGGGGGGCAGGGTTATGGGCCCAGTCCTAGTCTTCCCAGAAGAACCTGGTCTGCTGCCACATTTAGTTCAGTGAGACCCACACAAGACCTCTGACCTATACAACTCTAATATATTTTCATTGTTCAAGCCACCTAGGTGGTGGGAATTAATTAAAAGAACAAGAGAAAGCTGACACAAACCCACATTAAGGGAAAAAAATTGTGCAGGCCAAATTACTGTCACTTTTTAGATGCCATTCACAAACTCTACAGTGTCACTTTTGACCCTCGTCCATTAAGAGAATCTGTGGGCTCTGGTTGCTCAGTCTGTAGCATAGAGGGCTAAAGGAGGTACCTAAGCCATATTCACTGTGTCTCCTTCTGGTTCTACTATTACACATTGCCTTCTCTCTGGAAAACGGGAAGGATATACCTTTGCCCAAATAATTACATGACATCATGGTGAACAGGAATGGTGAGATCAGAGGTTCAAACATAAATTATGTGTGAGAAAGAGAGTGATTTGTTATTTCTAAGGAAAGGGATTTGTGTATATTTGGGCCAGAATGGTAACAATGGTTTATAAAGTTAAAAAGGGGCAGGAGGGACTGATATATAAAAACAATGCCTGTATTTTCTATAACGTGGCAAATACAGTGTTTTGTTTGATTCATTGTTCTCTCAGCACTCATAGTTTGTATTCAGCTAGTAGCCATGCCAGCATTGCAGGGGACTCTGATGGATGAGATCCTCTCTGACAAAGCCAGTGGATGGAAACTGGTCATGGGTACCCCCAATGAGCTGTTCCTGATGCTTGCTTCACATGTAGCATCTAGAGATCCATTGCCCTTTGGTCCCCTCACCTCTAAAATAGACATTGAAAGTTGGAAGGTAATTAAAAGATGTTTTTTTCTTCTTGAGTCACAATTATTTTAAAATTCTGTTAAAGTATATCTAAAATAGAATTTTTTATAAAATTTTACTTGATTGGTTTTGATAACCAAAAGTTCCACAATGTAGATAATGAACACATCCCTTACCCGCTAAAGTGTCCTTGCATCCTCTCTTATTAAGTACCCCTCCTACTAATACCCCCAACTCCCAGCTCAAAGTAACCATGGGAGTGCTGTTGTTCTTACAGCTAAACATACATTTTATATACTCTTACACAAACACATTCACATAAACTAAGCTCTTTTTTCTAGAACCCTTCACTTAAAGCCATCATTTAAAAATTCTCCTGTTTTGCTGCATTTTCTAATTTTTGTATCATTTCTTAGAGTTTTAGAAGCTAAATTAAAAAATTCATCCCAGGTCCCACAGTGGGAAAATGAATGTGCTTAATTCCCAGGGATCTCCATAGCAGCACAGTTTTTGCTTTTTATTTGTCCATGTCCCCTAGAGAAAAAGGAGAAGCATCAGGGTACAAGCAGACACATAAAAAGTGGTTTTGTAAGCAGGAGTGGCTGAAGTAGTGGCGGGGACAGAATGGTCCCTTGATAGGCTGTCCAGAAAGCCAGTGCTGTTGTTTCGGTGAAAATCTAAAGTTCCCAGGGCCAGTGGAGCCAAGCCTAGATCACAGTGGGACCTAGGACCCATAGGCATGCATATCCAAGGACAGAAGAACATGGGCACCCCAACTCAAGAAGAATGAATTCACCCTGACTCTGATAGTTTAGCCTAGTCAGGCCCTAAATAGTCTGGATGACACCTGTTCAAAGTGGTAAGGTACCACCCTCTCTCCAGAATCTAACACTGACATTTTATAAACATCTTCATAGATATACCCAGAAGTCACATTCTGTAACTCTCAGTATGCTTTACAAGACAACATTAGATCAATATTATTATATTAAAACCCATTCACCTCAGTCCCAGCAATCTTGCTGTTTTGGCAACAACAGACAGGCAAGCAGATTGTAGGCATGAGTAGAGCAGAACTATTATTGCATCACATGGGAAAGACAACTTGAGAGAGGAAAATGGAAACCCTCTGACCATTATCTTTAGCTTTTAAAATACCTGGAAAATTGAAATTATAGAACTTGAGGCAATGCTAGATCTTTCCAGCTTATTATTTTAAAGACTGAGCCACCATAATTAGCTCATGTGAAGAATTAGCCAAAGACAATTTCTGATAAAGGTTCAGAAAGGAAAGGAATTAAGAACTAGTGACAAAAGGCATTACTCTTGGGGCCACAATCCCAGCTCGTATTTCTTCTAAAGTATCAAAGATAGGAGAAAATTATTTCTAGAACTTTGCTTTCTAAACTTTTGGTGTTGCAACATATTAGCAATTTCTAATTAAAAAAAAAAAAAAAAAAGAAGCAAACACCTCCCCCAACCCACCACACACACATACATGCACACAAATTCCTTTTGAGACGCAATTACTTTCTACGTGTATGTTCATACTTTATTGGTTCTGTTTTCCTGGGGGAAACCAAGGAATAAAAGCATATAATACCTGGTAATGGAGATGCTTGTGAATTAATTCCTGTGAATCACTGTTTACCATAAGAATCTCCCAGAAGGGACGTGACCAACAACAATTAATGTGGAAATAAAGTATCAATGCTGGTTAGAAAAGAAAAATAGAAGTCTTATAACTGTTCTTGTCCTTTCAGTGTTCTTGTTTGTAAACTCTGTCTTCTACCCTCTGTCTCTGTAGCATTAGCTCTCTTCTCCCTTCATGCAGCATGCAAATGCTAAAGTCAGTCTGTCTTCCTGTCTCTTTGTCATTCCCTCCCCATCCCTTTATTGTCCCCCACCAACCAAAGAGTATTCAGCCTCACTCACTCACATAAACATATGCACAATTTAGATCTTCACATCTCTGAATGTGAACATCCACTCACCTTCTTGAAAGCTCTTTTGAAAGATTCTAGATGTTTCTTAAAAAGCATATGCCAAAGGGATGCTCTTAATCTAACTCCTACATAATATCCTTTCTTACAATTCCCTCTCCTTGTCACCAATTCATATTCTGACCCATACATAGTAGATCATTCTTGACAGCTCTATTTCCTTCATTCCTTTTTTATACCCAAAATAGCAAGCAATATGTCTTGCCTACACTCTGTGAACACACTCCTTCTCAAACTGGCTCACTTCTATCCTTCTATGTTGCTTTACCCTAGTCTAAGCTACTATCATGAACTGCAATTGATCTGTAAGAAGTCAGTTCATATCTTTGTCAGTTTCTTTATTTTCTGAAATAAAAAAGTAAACTTTAAAAAGGGATGTCATCCTCCTGATGAACACACACACACACACACACACACACACACACAAAATGCAATGGAACCCCTAGTTTGTATAAAAACAGCAAATTCCAATGAAAAAGGAAATAACTTGTAAAAATGCCTATTAAATACTTAATGGATCTGTCTACCTTAATCTAACCCAGTGTCACTAAATGAGATCCTGACATCATCATCATCTTCATTTTCATCCTCTTGCTTAGATGATGCCAGCCAGTCTGCAGTTACTCTTCTTATCACCTGACCCTATTTCTATTACCTGGTTTAGGTATCCAGCCAAAATGTTCTAAAACAGAAGATTATACTCTTCCTTTGTTTAAAATACTAAATGTTAGAATGTGGATTGGAACTTTCAGGACCAGTTCTATAGCCTTTGTCAGGTTTCATATTCCTGCAGTTCTACCTAGGACTGAGTTAAAAAGCTGTCTGTGATGTAACCTAAGAGTAGTTCTTGATTTGTGTTTATACCCTAATACTTGGCTCCTCTGTGCTCTTTGTCACACGAGTCTCTCTGGTAATGGTTAATACAACTGACATCTTGGATTTTTGTGATGATGAGAATGATAGAAGTATACAATACTATTTAATATGATTTGATATTCCATCATGTTCTTAGTAGGTGCTCAAGTCCCTGAAGAGCTTAGACTATTAAAATTGATTATTCACTTAACCATAAAACATTTGAGAATCCAGGAAGATATCATGGCTACATTACTTACATTTTAGCTTAAAGAATTAGTAGACACTTCATTGATAAACGAATCTCTCAAATGGCCCATCCAAACAGACGATGATAATGTAAAATATCAGTATTAAAACTGTTCACAGAAGACATCAGAAAAATACTCTGAAGTGAAAATTCATTAAATACTTTTGTAGGTAGTTTACAATCTCGCCTGATATTTTATGCCAAAAATGGCATCAACAGTCATATTGCCTCAGGTAACAGCTAAGTTAGACTATGCCAGGATGTTCTGTGTGACTGGGAAGGTTATGACAAAAATGTCAAATTTTGTCTCATTAACAACATTGTAGGAGCAAGAATGAGTCAGTAGCCTTCTTCTAATTTATATTTTATGGTTTCAACAGAGACCATTACAAATAAGCCATATTGGATAGAAATTTAGTCCAGAACCTCACAAAAAAGAACATTGTGTGAAAAAGAATGTTTTTGATATAATATATGACACAATTAAGCAATCCTTCCCAGATTGCATTTGCCAAGTAAAAGTTGAGTTCTTTTTTATGCAAATCACAAATTCATTGCACTGGCTGGATTAAAAAGTGGTTCAGGTAATAATTAATCAAGGGTAAGAGATCAACTATAGAGTATGTTTGCTCACAAAAGATCAGCCACTTTCACCTTTTTGCAATATTTCTAAGTTTTTTTGCCCTTTTTAATAAAAAGGTGATACACTGTAAATGTCAAGATCTGGTGATATATTAAATAGTTCAGCATTTGAGGAGATAAAGCACTTCCATCCTTGCTCCAGTACAGTTCTTATTAATTTAGATTCGTTTTATTCTCTCATAATTGAAACCCAGTGGTTCTGTTCATCAAGCCTTCTAATAAACAGCATACTTGGAATCAGAGTTTTTCAACTTAGACTGAACTTTTGTTGATGTTGTGTTTTTGAAACAGGGTTTCTCTGTATTGCTTTGGAGCCTGTCCTAGAACTCACTCTGTAAGACCAGACTGGCTTCAAATTCACAGAGATACACCTGCCTCTGACTCTGGAGTGCTGGGATTAAAAGAATGCACCACCAATGGCCAGCTTTAGATTAAAATATTAAATGAACCAGTTCTAACCTCTCAAGTATAAGTCAGGTGCTAAATATATCCACTTGCTCAGAATCAGTAGTCGAACTCTGGTTGTCCTTTCCAGCTCCCATACTCCACACTTCATCCTACAATCTCACGTATGTTGTTTTATGTGATTCCCTACACTGTCCTGCAAAGGAATTGCCATTTACTTTCTTTTCTGATGAAGATGTTAGCCACATTTGCCAGTGAATAGGAATTATACTATAAAGGCATAGAGATTGCAAGCACCTTTCTCATCAAAACTACCAAGGGATCAAGAACAAACAACTGACACAGCCTCCATACACCAATAGAATAAATGTGACTTTCTTGAAAATTTAAAACCAAATCCATAATATTACAGTCTGTGGCTGTAGGTATCAGAAATAACAAGGCTACTTTAAAGTCTGAGAGACTGAGAAAAGCTGTTGCAAAATTACCGCCAATAGACAACAGGTAAGAATGGGAAATGAAGCTGACACACCAAAGGCAGAGAGAAGATAACATGAAGGGAACCAAATAGATTAAAGGGGGAAAATAAAGAATAGAACGGGAGGAAGAAAGGCAGGTAAGGGACAAGGAGGGAAGGGGAAGGGAAAAGAGGAGAAGGAAATGGTGGGTGAAAGGAAGAAAGGAAGGAAAGAAGCAAAGGGTTAAGGAAGGAAAAACAAACAGACCTTCCTGAAGAGTCCAAGGTCTGACTGGACTTTTCTGCTTGGTCCTGCATGATAGCAAAAGTGACTACTGAAGGCTCACTCTAAATCACCTTGCTTAGGCTAGCCCTGATGGGCAGGATCACACCAAAGTTGCCTTCTCTACGACATCACAGTAGAGAGCTCACAGAGTCCCAGTGGAAATAGCAAGCTTTCTATTTCTTAGGGACAGAACATGCTCACCTCCATCTACAATATATTTGTTGTTGTTATGCCTCTATAGGTAATATTGTTATGTCTCTGTATGTACTACTGTTATCATAAATTGGGGAAAATCTTTAGACTGTTATAAGAAATGAAACAGCTTTAAAAAAATAGGCTCTTGAATAAATAGTTGAAGATTTTCAATATTTTCTGCACCCAAAACCAAAATGTAGATCTTCTCTAGAAGAACAGATGGCCACGTAACTGTGAAACAGGACCAACTCAACAGAAGCTAAATTTTGTTTTGAGCCAATGTGTTAAGAAAGAAAAGGTGCTGACATGGCAATAAGCACCTTCCTCTTATTACTGCACGCAGTCTCTGACATAGTCTCTAGTATGTGACTAATAACATCCTTACATATATCTTATAAAGATAGTATAACCCCCTTTTACAGGTTGGGACATTTGAGGCTTGCGTATCAAGTCTAGGGCCATGGACATGTTGACTTATAAGTCTACTTTTACCCAGAGACAAGGAAGGATGGAATACATTTAAAACTATCTTTCATACATAAATTTGTAGAGAATGAGAATTTCTTGGGCAATAGAAGATAATCAGGGTAATAAATGATTCTACAAATCTTTCCTGTTTTCTTCTCAAATATTTTCCTATTCCCCCATGTGCAAACACGCATTCACATTCACATGCACACACACACACAAACACACACACACACACACGAGAGAGAGAGAGAGAGAGAGAGAGAGAGAGAGAGAGGTGCTAGATTTGCCATATACTTTGTTAAACTGGAATTACAATCTGATAATGACTGATAATAATTTTTGCTGTTGGTGCTATACTCTTCTTATGAAAACCATTGCACTAAGCATTACTGGACTTCACCTAGGGATTTTTCATGCCTGTGTGGCTGGCACATGTGCACAGGATAAGTCCCATCTCAAGAGTGGATTCCAGTAACACTATAAACATTGCAATGCACGTTACATGCATGTTTACTCTGGTATCATTTGCCCCCATCATAAAACAACAACAACCTTGATTTCATATGCTATCATATGCTAGAAGACTTTTTTTTTTTTTGGTTTTTGTTTTGGTTTTTTTGAGGCAGCATTTCTCTGTGTAGTCTTGGCTGTCACAGCACTTACTCTGTAGACCAGGCCATGAACTCACAGAGATCTGTTTGTCTCTGCTTCCCAAAATGCTGGGATTGACCATCAATCTAATATCCTCAGTCAAGTGTTTGATGACTGTGGCAAAAATCTTATATAGTTATAAAATAACATTTTTTGCATTTTATAACCAGAATCCAATATTTATTTCTTAGAACCACAACACTGCATTGAAGAAGAAACTAAGAATTTTGAGACCCTGAGAAAAAAAATTAGAGACAATTGCATATAATACTTCCATTTCTGTATGAGGGAACTAGTTTCAAGTGTCTGAGACATTGGTCAGCACTACATAGCAGGTGCTCTTCGGACTCCATGATGTTGATTCAGTACAGGAAGAGACATGGGGGAGTGGAGAACATGTTATTTCACTAGTTACATCTGTAATACCCACATATCTGACTCTGTGAGTGTACTATTTAGTGTTGGTTTCAACAACATATACACAAAATGAAACTTAATCATGAGTCATCAATAAGTTGGGAAAACAGATTATTTCTGTTTTGATAATGCAGTCTTTTCTTTCATTGATATACAGTAAGTGTCTCTGATACTCTTTAAAAGAATCTAGAATCTCCTTCAAAGGTAGGGAAGATGCAAGGGGAGATAGAAGCCAATTGGAGCTTCCCTAGGTCTAGAAGAACTCTTGGCCTCATAACTCCATGTCTTGGTGACAAAAAAGTTCCATCTTAGCCCTTCCTCTGACTAGATGAGAGGCAAGGCCAGTAATACTTTATTCTTTCCTGATGAGTGTGCACAAATAATAGTCCAGCTGGCAAGATGACAGACAATAAGACACTGTTCCTAGATGAAACTACATGCAATGCCCTATCATGTGTGCTACTTGCATTGACTCATCTAGTCTAGAAAATTACCTCTAATTATTGATCCAGACTAATAGATAAGCTACACCTTATACTAGTTGAAAGGCTTGCTATTTGGAGGCACACTGTTTCTCTATCCTCCTTGAGCCACAGTGTCTGCCTTCCTAAGATCAAAGACTTTATGTCTTAGTTTTTAGTAGGAAGATACTAAAGTTTTTGTGTCATTATGTTCTTGATCAGATATTATGACAATCAAGAAAACATCACAAAGAATAGAGATGTGGTGAATAATGGGCCAATGTCTCTGTGCTAGTATTTGTGGGAATGTCTAGGAAACATTATCCTGGAGCAGACTGATCAGCTATGTTCTACACAGCTATGTTCTACACATTGTCTTCACAGGCAAGTCTATTCAGAAGTGAGATGGTGATTTTCCAGGGATCTACAATGGGATTACATGTGCAATATGCCCCCTCTATGCCTTTGAGATCAAACCATATGATTAGAACTGTGAACAATTGAACATTGATGCACAAATCATCTCCATTTTCAACCCCCAAAGTACATAGAATGTATTGGTCTTTTGAAAGTTTTCGGCAATGCACCATAGTTTTAAACTCTGAAAATCAAGAACAAAACTCATGCTATTCTTGGGTGTCCTCAGTCCTTTTTCATCTGCTGCTTCCTCAGACTTCCTTTCAGAGGCAGCTTTACTTCAGAAACAACCTGTGCCTCCTAACATCTTCCTGACAGCCCCTATCAATGTTTTAAAAATAGCTGTGATGCATTAATTATTACACCTTCCTATTTCCGAAAGGAGTAAGAGGGATGACATTGTGAGTGTTAGCCATGAACGGCTCTTGAAATAAAGTCATCCAGATTGACAGTGAGTCAATGGCCTTCCCTGAAGTTGAGCTAGCCACTGTACCACTCTAATGGGCTGGATTCATCTGGGATATAGACTGACCATGGTCCTCAGACAGAGACAGAATGATGGCAGATGGCATTTGTTAACCAAACAGGAACTACGCTTTCACGGGGACCAGGAAGATGTTGGTGTTCAGAATGAAGATATCATAGGTCTCTAAGGCACTGTGGAGATTCTTTTGTTTCTTTTCAACATTTACCACATCACAGGAAACTCAGCTCACCCAGGCTGATCATCATGTGTCCTATTGTGCTCCTTTAGGTTTTTCCTCACCCTCGCCTCACCTTCTCTCTTCCCCTCAGGCTAGTTAATAAACATCGAATGACTTGTAATCTAGCGTATGAATGAAGCATGGTTTCAGGAACTCTGGCCCAAGGAGACAAATGTTTGAACTAATTAAATCCAAGATCTGTAGGCCACCTGTCATTGTTACTAAGTAGCTGACACAATGTGCCATGCAAAAAAGACTGAAGTTCTTTCACACAGATATTATGACTGAGTAATTAAAGGCATTTAAAATAGCACAAAAAAATAAAAACATTTTTAAACCAAGTTGTTGATGCACAGGCAGTTCACATTCAACACTCCTTTGAAAAACATTGTTATATATTTTAATGTTTTAATTATTAGAATTACTATTAAAAATGTATTCAGACAGCACACAAAATTCCCCCTCCTCTTTTAAAATTATCTCTTAATTTTGGAGAAATAAAACAAAAACCTTGATGGACAAGGACCTGGAATTTCAAGTTCTAATCCAAGATCTGTCGCTAGCCCTGAGCTTCACACAAATCCTTTGGAAGCTTTTGGCATACTGCCACATTTTATCTGATCATAGCAATAAATGTAAAAGCACTATAATTTATAATAAATATATATTTATGGTGACATGTACTATGTTGTTTTTGAAACACAAATGGGTATCCATCTGATTTGTTCTTTTTATTCTCTCTTGTTTTGCATTATAGGCATAAGTTGTTTTTAACTGATATCTTCAATGCATTCACAGGATTTATATACCTGTGACCCAGAGACCAAGGTCTTCCATACACTTACTGAAAAACTCATTATCAATGAAGTATAATAAGCAAAAATGACTGGAAACTCAGCTGTGTTTTAGGCAGGGAACTTCACTTTTGAGACTTGTTTTCTATTTCTATAGAAGAGGGATAACACCAGAACTGTTCCGACCACAAAATTAATGGGATTGGGCAACAAAAAAACTTGATACTACAATAGTCCCCATCATTCACACTTTAAATTGTCTGTGGTTGATAAGGTACTTTAAGAGTAAGTAAGACCACATTTATGCAACTTTATTTATGATTTATGAAGTCATGCTATTTTGTCAATGTTTAAACTTTATGTGTGTTTTGCATGCTTGGGAAAAATAGTGTCAAGGTTCTCACTATCTGCACGTATTACTTGTCTTGCCACTTAGTTCAAATAGCTGACAAGAAGCAGCTGAAGAGAAGGGCAATTTATTTTAGTTTACAGTTTGAGAACTTACAATCCAACATGGCAGAGGAGGCAGGGATGCAGGCATGGCTTGTCACTATAACAACAGGAGGATAAAGTGAATAGTTAACACCATATCAGACAGGAAACAGATCAAATGGGAGCTGGAATCAGGCTGGAACCGAGTTTCTTTTAGCTACAATCTCAACTCTCAAAGGTCCCTCTATCTCCACTAGCTAGGCACTGAATATTCAAACACATGAGCCTTAGGGGACACTTCATATAAATTACCTAGAGACTGTGGAATATGTCCAGTTGTACAGTAGCACCCATAGTACAAAAATGAGCTGGACTGTTCAGCTTTGTAGCACACAAACACACAGAACAGCAACAACCCTAGAGCATCAATGTGTTTCTATATTTAATTACCAACCATTTCAAAGTCACCTTCTCATTTTGTGTTTATTTTGTCTCTCAAATTATCACCTAGAGAGAAGTGATTAGATATTGTAATTGTCTGTGATTTGCCATGTATCTAATGTAATGCCAGGTATTCAGTAGATACCAGAGTAAGACAGCTTTATTTATCCAATGGTTCCTTGATATGTCAATTGATCAAAAAGAATTGATCAAATCCATAAAGCTGATCTAAGCCTTTGGGGGTACAGCAACAGTACCAAAGGGGTCACATAAAGACCACCACTTTAAACAGCTTACAAGCTAGAGAAATTGGGTAAGGTGAGGGTGGCTGAATGATGGGGTGAAAAATATTGTCAAGGGTTGAAAAAAACCCACTAATTTGTAATGATGATGATGAGTCAACCCATCCCTCAAAACCTTTGATCTATTTGGATTTTCTACAGTTGTTCTGGATTCTTTCTTCTAAGAGAAGTAGCTGTGTGCCTAGTCCTCAAATTTTGGGCTACGGTTTCCCTATTGCAGAGTGTTTATGTTTCCTAAATCCTATGAAGGGAACTTCTCATTTACTTGTTATGTAAAGAACATCTAATAACTAAAACACAAGCCTGCATCAACTTCTATAAGAATAACATACAGATAATTCCTTGGAAGTAACTATCTTCTGTTTTGAAGAAATTGTGGGATATGACTTGACAGATAAAACACGAGAGAAGAGGGCCAAATTTAGCAAGACAATAATGAAAAAAGACAACACATTTGAAATCTCAGTCTGCTACCAGCTGGATCGTGTTCCCAACACAGTACCCAAAACCATCCTCCACAAGCCCGGGGCCTGCTGCCTCTTTGTGTAGGTAGCTTATTCAGAGGAACAGCTCATTCGTCGCCCCAGAGTCTGAATTCCCAGAAGACTAGATTGAGATGCTGTCTGGTTATATAGTTTAATCACTTTTAGGGACACACAGAAATGCAATTAGGTTAACAACAAAAAAGAATCTGTTCTTTGGATTCTTTGGAGACCTGCTTTAGTGAGAGCAAAACATTTGTACAATCTTTGCATAGATGTGCTCATAAGTAGCAATGCTAAGATTCAAATTCTTATACTGATTATTTACATGAAATGAAGGATAATGAGTGTGTTTACTAAATGCAGTCCTCTACCAGTTATTATGCTGTTAATGGCCACAGCGTCTCTGAATGTGAAAATTTTTGTCTTTCAACTCAAAGGAATTAGTTTCTCAGTGTGATACAATAGGAAAAGTACAGAATAGTTTTCTGATTTCTCTTTGTCAGAGAATCAGGGACAATGGGTATCTTGAAGACTACAGGGCCATGTCTAAATGCACACAACTGAGACAGGAATTTAGAGAACCACCCCAAATGTAGATGGCTCCAACAGTCTAAAAGACGATGCCGCATGTGGCTGGGCAGGTTGTACACAATGCACCAGGGTTGTTTGATGGGCACATCCTTCACATTGTGGCATTTGTGTTACGTCCTAGAAGGAATACAGGCATAGTTTACAGGTGTCGTTCCTGGGAGAGAAAGTTGGAATTTCAATACAAGGCAACAACAGAATAAAACACAAGGATACCATGTGGTCAAGGGGAGGATGCAGACTGATATTGGGAGGACTCCTCCAGAATAATGCCTAGATCCTGTGATCACAGGAAAGCCCTAATCTACCCTAGAACAAAGCTTTGTAGCTCAAGGAAAGACCTAAAATAGTTTAAAAACAAAGTACATATATATTTTACAGATCACTGCACAGTTGCATTGCTTACAAAATGAATTCTATGTAGCTTAATGTGCTCATGGGATAGGAAATCTCAGTGCTTGAATGCACTGATTAAGTAACATATTATATCTACCTTCACAATAACCTCTGTGCTACAAATGTTTTGTTATATGCTCTAATCTTGGCTTGTTAAACAGATAACTTTGGAATCTTACTGCTCTTGGAAAAACAGAAAAGTAACTTTTACTCTAACAGGCTCATCTACACTTTTTTGTTTGTTTTATTGTTAAGAACAATAAAACTTCTACTTGAGATATCTTTCGATAAAGTCTGTTTAACCTGGAGGAGAACAATTGATCTAACTGATTTCCAGTCTTTGCTTATGCCACAAACCTTCTGCCCCAGCGAAATAATACACAAAGTGGTAATTAGCTAAAATTGGCAGTGTATTAATATAAATAAGATCGTAGTTTTTTAAGTTAGTAATTACTGTCTGTCTATAAGAATATATTTTGTACTATGAGGTGTGAAAGCCTGTTCTTTTCTATTAAGAGGGGAGGCGAGACGAGGAGGAATTGGGAGGAGTAGAGGGAGATAAAACTATAAGGAGGATATATTCTATGAGAAAAGAATCTATTTTAAATTTAAAAAGTCCTATCTGCTTTATTGCCAGTTTCTTCACATAATTCATTTTAGTTGCATAATTCCACAATGTTTTCACATCATATTGAGCATTCATGTACAGTTTTACATTTTTTTTAAAGTCCAGTGTAGTGTTTTAATCCTTTAATTAACAACCCACTTAAAAAAGTTTCAAATGCCTGTGAGCTTTGCCCAGAGAACTAAGCTGTGTCACTGTCTAAATATGACAATGTTTCTACAATATATTCTAGGAAATTATCTTTGAGAGTGGAGGATTTTTTAAAGTGTTTATTTAAACAAATCCAAATCGATATTTGGAGAAGTCCTAGATAACTCCATCCAAATGGCATTGGTTAATTACTGGTCTGTATTAAATCCTGCCCATCCATGCAGGAAAAGAAGGCAGAACTTTGCATCAAATATTTATAGTGACAGTGGTATTAAACAAATATCGCAAACTCAATTAGAATCCCAGAAGAGGACATAAACCAACCAAGGGGATTGGTTGAGGTTGAATTAGAACCAATGATTTCATGACCTCCTCACAGGGACTCTCTCAGAATTCGCTAACAAATGTCTGTACTGTGACAGTTCAGCAAGGATGAGCGATCTAGCTTGTAACCTGCTCCCAATAGCATCTACCCCAGGAAGTCTGCACACTTCCACACCATGCATGGTAATATGAAAGTTTGGAGGTGGCATGGAGCTGCCACATATGAGGAAGGCACAGGAAGATTTTGCCCTACATCTCCTGAGAAATGGAACTTTCCAGCAATCCAGGCATGAGGTGGAGTGACCTCTTTCCTGGGAGAGCTTTGGGGTAATTTCCAAACTTGCACTGACAAACTAACAAAGGAAACACCAGAGGTGATGTCCAAAGGTGTGTGTCCCTTATAAACACATGGGATGAGAAAAATAATCCTCTTAAAAGCTTAGAGCAAAGTTATTTCTTTCTCTAGTTTATTTAAAATATCAACCAAAACTACTGGCATCTTGAGAGATAAGAAGTTTGTGTTCCAAATATAACAACTGGCAAAAAACAAAGATAAAAATAAAAAACAAACTATAACTAATTGGGCAAATCACTGGAGACTGGGAATCAATCAAAGCTCTTATTAAACCTGCTTCATACCTTTCTTGTGTGTTTCTCCAGAGAGATAATAAGCAAGCAGTACAGAAAAATCCAAGAATTCATTTGCTTTTGAAATTTCAAAGACTACACTATGGTTAATATACATGAGCTGCAAACTGCTAGGGAAAAGAAAACAACATCTAATACAGAAAGGCACTTGGGAATATGTCACAATGAAACATTTCAAGACAAAGTGTTTCTATAAACTTACCACAGAAGCATGTGCTCTATTATGGGTGATGGTGAACCCTGCCTTATACACTCTGAACACTCTGTTTATCACTTCCATGAGAATGAATCCCAAATATGCATTTATATGCTCCATTATGTCCCTACGTCCCTAAACTCTAATCCTTTATCTCAAATTGTATTTTCTCTTTGCTATGCTATTTCTTATTCAGCAGCCTTTTTTTTCTCCCCAAATTGCCTCATCCTTTTCTAACCCTTTGTGGTTATCAGATCTGATTAGATATTCTTTAACTTTATTTCTTCAATTCTCTTAACTATTATTTTTTCTATATGTCTATAAGAATGAACTTTATGCCTGACATCCAACTACTGTATTGGTTTCATCATCTTTTTTTCCTTCCAACTCTTTATCTCAATTACTGATATGGTATAGTTTTTATATGCTAATATTGAGTCCCTTAATATATCACTCAATAAAATAACAATTTCTGGTGATAACTTATGATAGGATTAAGTCTATATTCAAAAACATATTAAAATGAGAAAAAAATATATTCAATGCTGAAATTTTAACTGTCATGTGGAAGGAAACAGACTTGGGGTTACGAAGAAGATCATGAATTACCAAAAGCCTGTGAATAACAACTATAACCAAGTTTAATAAGAATACATCAGACTTGAGATGTGACCATCACTCAGAGGAACACTGAGTCATCTCTCCTCCTTGATAAGATTTTCTATTTAGCAAGGACTAATACTATACATTTCATAAACCCAGGACTTTCCCTGATCCTCTGGATAGAAACTGGGAAAATCAAATTATTTTAGTTTATATTTTATTTCAATATGGCTGAAGACCAATTACACAGAGCCAGAATTAAGGACATAATGCCTCATAAGTAGTATAGTCATCTTTAAAGCTAACAACTAGTAGTTAAATTCTCATATACTGAGTGCTCTCAAAATAGAATGTACCTTTGTAATGCCCATTATGTGACTCACACTGAACACTTTATAACTTGATGGTGCTACAGACGATAGTATCTTTGCATGTCTGATAGGGAACACTGCTGAAGAAAATTGCCAAAATTAATTTTGCCATTTCCAAATGAAATAATATAAGAAATAAATCCTAAATAAGTCTGCTTCATTGTTTCTGTGACCAATTAACTGGGTCATCTGGAGCACAAGCAGATAACTTTTCATAAGCCAAATACTCTCTTAAAGATTTACCATATATATCTCAAATGTTCAAATTAACTTTATGAGTATAAGGACTACTTTACAAGTGAGGTTTCCTATGAAGTAGAATGCAACATATAGAAACCAGTATGAGGTTTCAATACTAAGTGTCCTCCACCCCCTTTAGAAATGAAAAGAGACAATGTTTGTTTGCATCTAGCTATGTATACAGTATAGGTGCAACAGACAGGCTCACCCAAATCAGAACAGTCATCATAGAAATCTGAGGGCCTGTTTAGGCCAACAACTTACAATCAGTTCACTTAAAACAGATAGATTATTCAGTCACCTACACCCTTCAGATTATTCAGTCACAAGCGCCCTCCAATGCCACCAGCTTTGGAATTAATTCCAGTCACATTCATCTTGGTTTTGGCCTTTAGATTCAAGTAATGGGCGAGTCATATGAGCCACTCTAAACTTCCCACCAAGACTGTAAAAATTCCAAGGACAATACTCAGCATCTGCTTGGAGTCTTTGGCGAATGATCAAAAGTAAACAGGAAGGGGAAAGGTTTCACTACTGAAGAAGGCCCACATATTTATGGCTATTCTCTAAAAATACCACCCATTTTTTCTGATGAGGGGTTTGAACTCACTAGAAAGTGATGACTCAGGTTTAAATCTGTAGCCACTAGAAAACTCAGTCTAGTAGGAAATCCCTTCCAAAAGACACATAGGAAGTGGACAGCACAAAAATGTGCATAAAATAGCTTTTAAGACACATGCATAATTCTCAACTGCATGTTGTCATGTTAAGACTACAATTAAGAGAGAAAAAAGAGAGATCAAGACATAGACATATAGATAGACAGAGGCAGACTAAAATGATGGAGAACTTGAACAGCATCCTGGAAGTCAGAGAGGCTTGGTAAATCCCTCATTTGATGATGGGGGAATGCCTTTCTGTATATCTGTTTCTCTTATTGGTTGATGAATAAAACACTGATTGGCCAGTAGCCAGGCAGCAAGTATAGGCAGGGCTGCCAGACAAGAATTCTGGAGAGAGGAGCCATCAGAGAGACACCAAGTAGCTTCTGGGAAGATAGAACACTGTGAATTCACTGGTAAGATAAGGGCATGTAGAAATATATTGATTAGTAGCTATGGGTTAATAATTAGAGAAAGCTATCCAGTAAGTAGTCTAAGACATTGACCAGTTTATAATTAATATAAGCCTCTGTGTGTTTATTATGGACTAAACTCCTGTGGGACCAGGCAAGACAGAAACTCTGTCTACAATTTAATCTGCAAAATGTCTATGTTCTTGAAAACGCAAGTCTCAGCCGTGACTTAAATAGTTCTTAGGCTGGGAGCAAAACTGGAAGCCAAGATTCCAGAAAATCAAGATGACCTGGCAGCAACATGACTGTGTGTTAGAAGAGTATTTAACACCAAATTTTCCTCACTGTCATTTAATTTCCACTCTTAGTAAAGAACCATAAAAATGAGACTCATGGTCCAGAAAAAATAATCAAGAGAAAGCCCATGTAGAAACTGCGCAAAAAAATTTAAATAATTAACTTATGATTGATGTCAAACTGTAAATAAAAAATATATATGAATAATGGAGATTTCAGAAGAGGGGAAAACCATAGATGACTAATGAGAATCTAAAGTTGGTAAAAAGCTGTCTCAAAAATACTAGATACTCAATTGTCGGTGAAAAAGCTTTCACAAGATTCAGTACCCACTTCTTCTAATAACCCCTGATGTGATACAGACCAACAGACAGACAGACAGACAGACAGACACACACACACACACACACACACACACACACACACACACACACACACACACACCTTCATTCATTCTTAGGAGAGAAGAGAATCAATACTCTTACTAAGACCAAGAGGAAGTCAGGTAAACCTAATAAACCTTAAATTCTGACACTAACATTGAACTGAAGGTATGACCAATGCAATTAGACATGAAAAAGAAGAAATAAAAGTATGTTTGTAAATTATATAAATATATATCTAAAACTGCCAGGAGAATCAATGATAAACTAATATAAGTAATAAAAATATTAGTCAATTATGGAACCTTATATACAAAAAGATAAATAATACTTAAATGATAAATAATTAATAATAATAGTATTTAAGAGAAAATGATTTAAAATGACAATAAATGACTCATAAATTAATAAGTATTTATGATATAAAATGATTTTATCAAAAAATTATAAAGATATAAATGGAGAATAGCATGAATTGAAAATATTCTTGTTACTTTTCAAATCAAATATTGAAATCTGAGATTTCTCAAAATTAAATATTAGTTTAACATGAGAACCATAAAAATCTTTTTTCCAAAGGGAGATGAACAGATAACTCTACTCGAATGATACAATAATTATATATGAATAATTCAAAAAACAGCACAAAAGAACCCTGAGGAAAATATAGCTCTCTGTGGTACTTAAATATGATACAATGTCTCCTTTAACTCAAAGCAGTGTGGGGGCTGGTGTGTCACTACACAGATGAAACAGAATAAGGGGGCCCAAAATAGAGCCAACAACTTCTGGGGCTGTAGCATATGATCAAGGTGACATCTCAAACTGCTAGGGCAAATATATACACTTAAGTACTGTTGAGTAATTGTTAAGCCATCTGGAAAAAGATAATAATAGATCTATTCTTCATACATATACTAGAACAAACTCAAACTTCATGAAAAATGAATTTCAAAATGAAGCTATCTAAATAATGGGGGGAGGGATGAGTGAATCATTCTGTAATCCATGTATCAGGTACTGCTTTCCAAATGTGATACAAAAATTCACATTCAACAAAATTATCATAACTTTGGTGAGTGTGCATAAGAAACTTCATATGACAAAATGTCATAGTAAGGGAATTAAAGGACAGCCTATAGGCTGACTAAGAGCAAATATTTGAATTCTTATCTTTCATAAATGAATGGTGTATAAAGAATACTTAACATTAAAACTAGGAAAAACAGCCATTAATATTCACCCTCTATCTCCATTAGTGTGGAAAAACTGTGCCAGTGAAACGGTTGTACAAGGATGTGGGAGCAACTGCAACTTTCATGATGGTAAGGCTAGTGTGGAAGCAGTTTGGCAGTCTCTTACACACCTATGATTCATTGCAGCAACCTCTGGTTTAACCCCCAAGAAAAATGTCAATGCATGCTTACAAATGTATGCATATTAATATTCTAATGCCAGAAAATGTGTGGCAGATCAATATAGTGAAATATCACTCAAAAATGCAACAACAAACTGTTGGTTCATATAATAACGAAGTTGAACTGAGTATCTATTAGAGTAACATATAACCAAAACATTAAAATAAATCTTTATAACAAATGACAGGTAACTTTGAAAATAGTATTGTGGCTCAACAAGGTAAAGCAGAAGTGATAAAGAATCCCACACAACAATTTTTCAGTTTGTAATTTGTTTCACTTAAGAATCTGATGTAATATTTCTTAAACTTTGTATATGCCACATAATGTGTAAATGCATTGTAGATAAAGGAATCCATGTTCACTGATTGAGAAAGAAGTTCTCTGTAAAGACACAATAAAAGCTATAATAAACCTAGAAGTTCTTCATTGGGTTGTAAGCACCATAATGGATTGTTATATATACATTTATAAAGAGAAACATGGGTGTGAGGCATGAATTCATATATATCCCTAAATGTCTCCTCTCAGTAACAACACCGGGTATGGACACCCTTAGCAAACAGACCTTTCACTAAAGGAAAGAAGCAGTTTTGCATTAGAAAAAGATAAATATGATGATATACAGAAATAAAAATAGAACAACTATAGCAACAGTATAGGCATAATTGCTATAGGCAAAAAACAAAGAATGGATATTAGATTACAGGCAGATACAGCAGAAACAGAACATTTGCATGAGTCTTAATGCATCTTCCCATCTCCCATCTTCCACCAAAAACTTATTTCTTTTTTTTTTCTTTAAATTTGAAACAAGTTTGTTTTACATGTCAATCCCAGTTCCCTCACCCTCTCATCCTCCCCTATCACCACCACCAAACCCCAGCCCATCCCCTTTCTGCTCCCCAGGGAGGGTGAGACCTTCCATGGGGAGTCTTCAAAGTCTGTTATATCATTTGGGGCAGGGCCTAGGCCTTACCCCATGTGTCTAGGCTGATAAGTATCCCTATATGTGGAACATTTCCTATTTCTAACCAACCAAACAGTTCATTTAAAGAAGCCTGTCAGTCATGAACTTAACTCAATGACAGAATTATAACTACAAATAATACAATGTTATCACAACACCCTCTTCATATGACACTGAAGAGAACACACCATTGATGTGGTGGTTTCTCATGACTCACAACCTCAATCGAGTCACAAGAAACTATTGAACAAATAGCATGATTCAAATTGCCAAGGTAATGAAAGACAAGAGTAGATGGGACTCTACCAAAGGTTGGAGAAGAGGGGGACACTGCAGCCAAATGCAATACATCAACCCAGCTGGATCCAGAAAATAATGCCAGTGCAAAACCAGAAATATTTGGATAAAATACTCTGATTAGCTTCAGAGTACACCAGTGCTAACTTCTTAGGTTAACATCTTAACTATACATAGAAAAATTATCAAAGCTAAACAGAAGGTAACAGAAAAGATCTATGAGTACATTTTACATTGGAATATGACAATACTCTACTCTCTTCTTTATTAGATACTATACACATAAACCAAATCAAAATATACACTGAAGCTTGAGGAAAAATTATGTAGAGGAGTACTTAATATTTAATATAAATATTAAAGGGAGGAAGGCACAAGAATCTTATGAGATTGGCATGAAAGAGATTTACCTCTTCTAAATAATTTCAGGAAGAAATTTCATAAAGAGAAAAGTTTAGTATAAATTCATATTCAGCCTCAAACCAGTAAAGAAAAGCATTCCATTAAGACTATCATTGTAGCAATGTACACACTCAGTATTCAAAAGTCTTCCCAAAACGTTTCCCCTCAGAATGAAACAAGGGCCCAGGGAAGAATGGCTGAGCACAGCAGAGATAGATAAAGTTTAAGATGAGCTTGATCCATCTCAGGAAATCATAAAGTACAAAAGTTGGTTTTTAAAATGATGAAACTATTTTAAAGTAATAAATATGTAGCTTCAAAGGGTACCCACTGAGTATATCTGGGACAAACTGAAAAACAAATAAAAAGTAAGCAATTTATTATAAACCACCTAATAAACATGGCCTATTAATCCATACTAACCAAATAGCTGATAGATGGTAGATGGAATGATAGATGATAGCTGTTAGACTATCATCTAAAATTTAGCAACAACCAATGAATGAGATAAAGTAGGAAATCTACCACTTTTAAAGCATCATCAAAAAATTAATGGTGTAAGATATGTCAAAAGATATTAAATCTAACAGGGAAAATTTGGTGAGAATTGAATGTTTGATTGGCCTTATAATTTTTTCAAAAGTTGCCAAAAATTGCAGGGATTAAAATCAGTATCTCCATTGGAGAAATATGAAAGTTATGGTCTTAATCTTTAGAAGACAACAGTAATATTACATCACTTGACTAACAGGCTTCTTCATTCAGATTCAAAACATACTAATTAATAATTACAAACTATTGAATTTGTATATCTATTTATGAGAAGATTAACATGAAGAGAGGGAAGAAAATGCTCACAATACATATGTATAAAACTGATATAAACAGAATATGAAAAGCATTCTTATGATTAAATAATGAGGAAAACATTCAATTCAAGTTTTAAAAATGGCAAAAGAGTTGAGTAGACAAGTCACAAGAGACATGTGAATTTTTAGTAGCAATACATAATATGCTCAGGATCATTAATCATTGGGTAAAAGAAAATTAAAACCACAAGTTACATCATATATTTTTCAGGAATGACAATACAGAGAACTGTCAAGGGTATGAAGCAACTAGAATATTATTTGCTTAGTACAATTGTCTTAAAATGTTTAGGTGCTGGCAAAATTGCTCAGTGTAAAAGGTACTTGCCACCAAGCATGGCAACCTGAGCTTGATCCTCTTAGCCAACATTGCAGGAAAGAAGCAACACCTGTTGTCCTATGGTTTTCATACACATGCACACATATGAGAGAGAGAGAGAGAGAGAGAGAGAGAGAGAGAGAGAGAGAGAGAGAGAGAGAGAGAGAGAAGCCTTTATCCAGTACCTGATGGAAGCAGATGCAGAGATTCACAACCAAGCACTGGGCTGAACTCCAAAAGCCCAGGTGAAGAGAGGATGGAAGTATTATTTGAGCAAGCGGGGGGTCATGATCATGACAGGAAAACCCACAGAGGCAGCTAACTTGAGCTTGTGGGAGTTCACAGACTATGGAGAGACAGGTAGCTAGGGAGCTGCCATGGGAAAGACCTAGGCTTTCTGTAGGTGATAGTTGCATAGCTTGATCTTTGTGGAACCCCTAGCAGTGGGACCAGAACTTGCCCCTGATGCATGAGCTGGCTCTTTGGAACCTATTCTCTATAGTGGATGCCTTGTTCAGTCTTGAGGCAGGACTAAGGATACAGTAAGTATTCCATCTAAAGTGAGATGGAGGCAGAATAGATGAGGCAGGGTGGAGAGGAGGTGGAGGGAGGAAACTGGAGGAGAGGAGGGAGGGGAAATTGTGGTTGATATGCCAAATAAAAAAATGAAAATATGAAATGTAAAGATAGTAATTGCACCATTAAGGATACTATCCAAAAATTGAAATCTATATCATCTAAAAGAGTTAAACAAAAATATTCATAGTGTTTACAAAAACATTCTGAACTTGGAAACAATATATACCACTGGATATATTATTAAATCACATGATATAATTCATATAAAGTAATCCTATTCATCAGTTACATGGAATAAACTCTTATCACATGAAGCAAGGATGATTCTCTAAAATACTAAATGTTGTAGTTAAGTTTGTTTATTTTAGTACATATAATTAAATGTTCCTTTTTAAAATTAATTTTTTGATTAAATTAAAATTTTAATTAAAAATTAAAACAGGAAAATCTTAGGTCTTACTATTAGGTCCAGTTTTATTTTAGATGACCAACAGACAGACAGATAATTAATATTTTGTATCTCTGTGTCTCTTGATCTATAAGCATTCAACAATAACTGAACCAGTCTCTTAAGAGTTTATTAGTTTTTCCCATATATTCAAGAGTGTACTTTAAGAATATTGATAAAATAAGCAAATACAAGGTTTGGTATAGGAGCTAGTTAACGTTAATCAACTTCATAGTAAATCCAACACAAGACACAAACAAGAAGCTCAAACTCTTTAAAAATAAGTCAGTGTTAATATTGGTTGTTAAAAACTAGAAAAATATTTTAAAAAATCATACTAAAAATGTCTTCTTGAACCATATCAATGATCATCAATAGAGAGAGTAGTGGCACACATGCTATTGTGACAACCAATGGCTCCCTAAAGTAACTTTAGGCCCACTTAACAAGAGGGATACCATGCCCAGTACTGGAAATCTAGATAACTAATAAGTGCTAGCGAAATAATGGTTAATGGAGGAATGTCTATAACCACTAATTCACTAAAACAACACAATCCCTAACAACAACTTATAAACATTTGTTCATATACCCACAGACAGGTATAGTCTTTACCACTTATCAAGGCAACCTCTCTTTGCAACAGATGAGATCACTGAAGAAAACCACTATCAATCAATATGCAGTTGTGAAGCCCAATCCTAATGGATACATACATAAAACTCTCTTGCACACCTAAGGCTTAGGAAATATTGTAGAAAACATACATATCAGTAACATTATATATATTGACTCAATGGGTTATATTTGGCATAAATATGTATATAACTGCCAATAACATTTGATGAAAGAGGCCATGAATTTGAAGGACAGTGGAAAGGGGTATATGGGAGGGAATGGAGGGAGAAAAAAAAACAGTAGGAGTGTAATGAAAATACAATCTAAATTATTTTTAAGTAAAGAATGAAAACAAAAAAAGGAGGAAGAAGGAGAGGAAGAAAAAGACAGGAAGGAAGGAAGGACAAAAGGGAGGGAGAAAGAGAAGGAGGGATGGAGGGATAGAAGGGGGAGGGAGGGAGGGAAAGAAAAATGTTTTCTGAAAATGGGCAAAATGATGGCATTGAGCCAATGAAACTGGAGGAGGCTGAGGGAAAAAGAAGGTGTGGCTTCAAGACAAATAATGGCAAATTTCTAAAATGCATACTGTGAGAGGGTTCAGGTGATTCCACCCAGGTGACTGGAATCTAAAAGGAACACAAACAGGCACTCACCAACAATGTGCAGGTGGGACCAGAGAGGCAAGTCTTTACACACACACACACACACACACACACACACACACACACACACACAGAGTGGTGTGAAAAAGGCATGAGAGAGGCATTGTAGTGCCTGTCTGTCTGCTTTAAAGGACTGTTCTGATGGGCTCCTGTCAAGGTCCAGACTCTTGTTTTCTGGGTATGAATGTTTAAAGTATAATATTTTTCTGTCATTTGGAAAAGACATATGGTCAAACCACCCATGAACTCTATCTAAGCACAACGTATTAGTTTTTTTGTTTGGTTGGTTTTTGTTTGTTTGTTTTTGTTTTGTTGTTGTTGTTGTTGTTTTGAGCTAGGAGATTGAATAAGAGCTTGCATCAGCCTGGTATTACAATACCTCCAGAAATGGTGCAGCCCTTGGAGAAAAGAACTCTCTAGTAAGAAATGCATTTCTGACTAATTCATTAGCAAATCTATAAACATGTGCTTGGGATTTGGAGGAGCATAACCCTCTGGTGAGCACTCACACAGCTTCTCACAAGCCAGGGTGGATGTGCTCCAATGGTCCTGGTATCACACCTTATTTAGCATTTTAGGCAGTAAGTTGCCTGGCCACTCAAGTGTGGTGTTCTAAGAGGATTAAGCATGATGAAGGCAGACATGCCTAACCTAGGGTCAGCCATTCAGTTCATGTCACGTGTTCCTGTAATTCCCCTTGCTCGTTAACATTCTGCGAGCATCTGCAATATTCTTTGAGATAATTAAATTTATTGTTTTGCTTTTTGCCTAGATACCAAGAAGGCATTTTTCCATTGACTTCCCTCAAGTTTGTTCTTTTTTGTTGTTGTTGTTGCTTGAGTTACCTTTATTGAAATACACTATTTCATATATGGGAGAGAACTGTTGACTTTTTTAAATACTTGAGTGGTTTCTTTTATAGGTATACTGTATTTAAATAGTATATTTTGAATTAAACAACTTAAAAATTTGCCTGCTGAACAAAAAGTTTCTAATCTTTAACACAACTCTACATTAAGAAGAAATTTATCTGATAAAAATAAAATAAAATATTAGATTTTTTAGCAGGTGATGCTTAAAGATCATATTATAATTGGAAATTCCTTCTGAAATTGAAAAAATCAATAGATATTTCCCAAAAGGAACAAGAATATTCATATTTCCCAAGGAGTTCTCTGTCCTTTGGATAAGGAAAACATCTAAATGGATGACCCTCAGAAGCCTCAGGGCTTTCTATAAAAGGGTCAAATGACATAGATAAGTAAACCACAAAAGAACAGGTTATTGGCAAGGATTACTGAAGGACATGAATAGTTTAAATCCCTAAGAGACAAATTACCTTCAAACTTTTTGCTCTAATAGTAAGAACTTAAAAGTTATACATGTACATTTTAGTGAACAATGGTAACAATGATTCAAGTAAATATTAACTAATCAGAAATGTCCCAGAAAAAAATTGTGTAGGTTAGTTATATCATTGCCACATGCTACTGACATCTGTCTGTTAGACAAAGGAATATCTTTGTGTTCATGTTTTTTTTAATGAAAGTTCTGTTGTTTTCCTACATTATAGCAGATGTTACTGCCCTAAGCAAATTCACCCATGTGTAATTCTTTTCAATAACTAAATCCTCAAAGAAATGCATTGCCTTCCCCGTGTTCACATACAGAGACTGTGTTGAAAATTCTGCAGTCCAGGTAGTCACTCGGGTCCTCTGTTATTCCTGGAATGGCCACTGAATGTGCTTATACAATGTGCACTAAATAAAGTGATTGGAGAATAGTTAAGCCAGTCACAGTGTAGAATAAAAAATAGCTAAAGTATCTTATGCTAAAATCCCACCTTCTGGGAACTTAGGAGTATTATACACTTCTGAGAAGTACATCATTTTTTAGTAGCCTGCTCCAACAGTCCTTGATAATACAAAGACAGGCAGAGGCAAATCCAGAAAGACATCTCGCTACAATGTTAGGGTGGCTCTAAAATTACCTTCCAATTGTTCCAGGATCCAATTTCACACCAGTATTGAAGAAAATTATAAAACTCTGTTTTCAATGACAAAAACCTTGAATTCTTTCAAAGGCTCCACAGAGGTAGAGGTTGTATAGTAGACAAGGATGGAGCTCCTACTCCAAACACAATACAAACACCCATTTTTAGAGGGCTTCACCAATGCTGAATAACCAAGATCCAGCAATTTACAATCCAGAAAAATCAGAAAAATAATTATACTATGAGAAGTGTCGGCATAGCATTTAGTAAAATTTTCATTTAGCAGAGACTAGCTAACTTTACACATCACTATAACATGTTGACTTTGTAAATTTGCCCCAAAACAAAAAGTAGTAACATACATTAAAAGAGGACGAGAAAGGATTGTAGGAGCCAGAAGGATTAAAGACACCACAAGGAAACTCACAGAATCAACTCACTTGGGCTCATAGACACTTAACCAACAACAGGGAGCCTGCATGGGACTCACCTAGGCAGTCTGAGTATATGTTACCATTATGTAGTCCTCTTGTGGGACTCCTAACAGTGGGGACAGGGTTGTCTCCAACTTTACTGGCTTTTGGGACCTTACTCCTCATATTGGGTCACCTTGTCAGTCTTAATACATGGGGATTTACTTAGTCTTATTGCAACTTAATGTGCCATGTTTTGTTGATACTTAGGGAAGAACTGCTCTTTCCTAAACAGAAATGCAGGAGAAGTGAAATTGGGGTGGATAGGAGCAAAGGGGGAATGGGATAGAGGGATTGAGGGAAGACAAGGAGAAACTGCAGCCAAGAAGTAAAATAAATAAATTAATAAATATATTTTTTTAAATGTTAATTCTCATAGGTTCATCTAAACATGGTTACCAGCAGGTAATGGAGTGTCTTTTCTTTGGATCAGTGTAAATATGTTTGCAGAGAGCCTGTTCAATGGAGTCTCTCTCTCCCCAAATAGTTTTTTTTGTTTGTTTGTTTGTTTTGTTTTGTTTTTGTTTTTACTGTTAGATAACCAAGGACTTCAGGACTTCTCAATTTCCCAGAAGGAAACTCTGCATCCTGTGTTTATCTCTGATAAGACAGAGGGAAGTAACAGCATGGACACCCTTGCTTTATCATCACACCCCAAAAATTAACACTGCAGCATATATGTAGACTTCAAAATCAATTTGCATGAAACCAAAGGACGCAAGTTTACTAACACTAGGTTGATACACTTTCATCAACAGATGGCAGATTTTAAACTGTCTATATATAATTTGTCCCATTTGGAAAAGCTGTCATGAGATAGATCCACAAATAAGTCAGAGAATTGCTCATACAATGTATGAGAAGTCACAATTCACACCATTTCCATTTCATTTAAATGCATTCCATGTCAAACATCAGACATTCATAACACTGGAATTCTAGTAATTATAAAGAAATTACTCTTCTAAAAGTTCTTCAGTGATACCAATTCCAAACATTTTGGTACTAAGGTCAGTTTCCTGGTCATCAGGCCATCCATGGTCCAGTGGCATTACTAATGCTAGAACTCTAAAACACTCTTGTCATTTTGACTTACTCCTGAATGACAGTTACCACTTACTGGGGGGCTGCTACTTCCTGTATGTGAAGTTGCACCTATGGCTACTGCTGTCTATGCAGCATTGAGTTCACTGTCTTAGCTGCCCAGCACTAATGACCTGTTAACGGAAGCACATGAAGCTCATCATCCGCAATCCTCACACGAAGTTTGCAAAGTTGACCTTGTCCAGTGTCCTTTCTCTGATTTTTTAAATTCTCTCCTTCTTAGTTCAATTATTTTTCTTTATTTCCAGTTCTTTCATTTTCCTTCCATGAACTTAGCGACTCTGTCATCTAACTTCAAGTAATTTGCAAGCTTTACCTCATTCCAAATTTAATAAGTACTCTCTAGTCAGAAGGAGGGATATGTCTTCTTGTAGAGGACACTCAAGACATAAATTCTAACTCCCCTGGAAGGACACTCAAGGCATCAATGATAACTCATCTGGAAGACAGTTAGGAAATGACTATCCACTCTGGTGATGAGGCTACAATGATGATGACCTCCATGCTCAACAAAAAGATGTCTCTAAGCAACCTGGAAGTCAGAAACTACAGAAAACAAAGGCCTGATTTTGTAATTGTGTGACTTTCCTTACAAAAAGTTATTCTTTTAAAAGAGAACCTGCTGAGCAGACCTGAAAATGCTACCATGAAGACATTTGTTCCTGTAGATAACAACCAATGTATTCAGTCTATTTAATAAACTCAGTAAAGCTAGGGTGTACATGGTTATAAAACATAACCCAAACTTCAGAGCTATCCTGAGAAACTACCTGCTCTCCATTTAGAAAGGAATGTATAGTTTAGGTTGGAAGGCTGCGTACAGTGCTTATGTTGTAATAGAATTCATATGAGTCAACTT
Source organism: Phodopus roborovskii (assembly GCF_943737965.1). Classification (NCBI taxonomy): domain Eukaryota; kingdom Metazoa; phylum Chordata; class Mammalia; order Rodentia; family Cricetidae; genus Phodopus; species Phodopus roborovskii. Next base: position 52,238 of record NW_026125301.1, on the reverse strand, counting down.
AGAAGGTCTATCTGTCATCTGTCATCTATTTATCTTTCTGTCTTTTTCACCATATTGTCTTTCTTTAATCACCTTACTGAGAAAAAATAGTTCTATAACAATAATCATAGAAAATAAATGGAGAAACCTATAACTTGCAAAGATTAAATGACCAACTGTATCTATTTAGGGAACAGTAATTCGGTGAATAAACCCTGATGTTTTTCAATGAAATATTATAAAGCAACAAAAAAAAATCAATGTGTTACTGATGTATGCATGCATATTTTAAAACATAATTATAGGCGAAAAACTTGTGGAATGATTTATATAACAAGATATATTATTTAGATATCTTAAAATATCAAAATGACTATTTTATATTACCTAGATACTTTCAATGACTTTAGTATTAAACACCAAGATCAACCATAACAGTTATAAGAAGATAAAATTGAAATGAGAAATAAAGAGGGGGAGATTGCATTCAGAAGAATTTCAAAGTGAATAACATACATTCAGCACTCATACAACTTCTATTTTATTCTTTTATGTATTGAAAGAGTCTTAATATAGAAAACACATTTTACAAATTTTAAAAGAAGCATGAACTGATAATTTCTTATTGACCATGTTGAAGTCTAAACTAAACTTATTTCTCCTGAAAGATAGCATAAAGCAGTGTGACTTAGGGAGCCCATTCCCTAGGGAAGGATACTATTTCAGCCCAGATACAAGGGGGGCCTAGGCTGTCCCCCAAATGATGTGACAGACATTGATAATGCCCCATGGAAGGCCTCACTATCCTTGGGGAGTGGTGGGGATGGGTTTGAGGATTTGGGGGGACATGGGAAGATAGGAATGGGGGATTGATATGTAAAATAAGATTTCTTCTAAATAAAAAAATAATCAAATAAAAAATGGTGATATGCTTCCCCCAGCATTTGATCTATGAAATTGATGCAAAGTACGTTAGTGATAAAATTAAAATGTTGGGCTAACTGGTAATGGGTTTTGTGTGTGAAAGAAGACACATAACTGAACATTACCCATCCTGGCTGAGAGACTATCAGGCCCACTGAGAAGCTAATCATTACCTTAAAATACATTCTCTTTCAAGGAAGGCACGAGGTCCTCATCGGAGCACTTCAGCATCTCTTCCAACACAACCCCTGGCTAACCTGTGTCCTCCAGACTGCTCTCAGAACAGCTAGCCTCTATCAATCTCTGTGCCCAAATCTACACAGCATCTTGACTGTCATCACCTTCTAGATCTAACTACTTTTTTCTTCCAGTTCCCTCCCAACATTAGCAGAAATATCTAGTTTGTTATTCCTTAGAATCACTCTCCTCCTAATGAGTCTGCAAGAGTCAAGCAGCAGAAAGTCAGGGTTCACAAGCCTGGAATCTTCCCCAGTTTCTAACAGAATAAATATACAGGCCTCCATTCCACAAGCATAAATCGGAATATCAACTAATGCTTAAGTAGCCAGATGAACATTGACCCAGAGTGAAATGCCTGGCCCTTAGCTTTCACTGCTGCCTTTCTCTGCTCAACAGCCTCCCTCCTTCGTTACCCAGTTCCTTCTCATTCTTCCTTGCAGCTCAGTGCTTTCTACATTAGTCTGCTGGCAATCTATCTCCGACCATCTCAGCATTTCTACACTGTCACCCGGGCCCCTTAACTGCTTGCTTTCTTAACTGAAGAGAATGCACAAAGAAGACAGGACCTGGGTTTCTCTTGCCCAGTTAAGTCTTTAGCTAAGTGCATAGAAACTGTTATATAAATGAATGAACACATAAGTTTGAGAGGTTCAAAGTCGTCGCTATATGCTCGCTTTTCTTTACCACCCACTGTCTGTGTGTTTACCCATGGGGAGCCTTATAAAGCAGGGGTCATGGGCACAGGGTTACAGTTAGGTTACCTTTAGGTTACGCTTTTCATGATTGTTTTTACAAATGTCTCACCTTTCCTTGTTTCTTCTCCCTCTAGGGTTGTATCAACACTAAACTCACAGGAAACACTTCCAACAGTGTGTTAACGAGATGTTTTCATTATTATACCACGAAGATACATATAACTTCTGTTATGATGCTCTTGTTCCCAATTCTAAGACATTTGTTTCTAAACAGTAAAAGTTTTATGAATACTAAGACAAAAATGAGATATTACATTTAATTTTAAAGATGAATAGCTAAGGCTAGTGACAAAGCTTGGTCTTCTGTCCAACTTCTGTCCTAGTTTTTCTGTTTCTTATTGTCTCTTATATCAACAAACTTCTGGTCTCTGTGATCTAGGCTGTTCACACTATACCCTGACTATAACTACCTTTTTATTTCTACACTCTTTCACTTTTAGTTGACATTTTAGATGGTGGTACATGCAAAAGTTCCAGTTGGGTAAGCGTGGTTTGTATGTTGGTGCCTGTGAGCTACAAAAATCCCTCCTTAATATGGCTACAAGGAGGAATATATAACTGGGGGCCCCAAAGCATTGCAGTCATCAATATCCTTAAAGTCCTTCCCCAATAGTATCTCTGTTATTAGAATATTATTAGCATGCCAATCTAAGTGGTTTATAGCGACCATCTCCCATGTATTGGTTTTCTGAGATGTTTACCCTTTCTTAATCTCCAAGAAAACTTCAGAAGTATAACACTTTTAAAACTTCAAAAAGAATAAAGACCTCACTGGCATCTTTTACCATCTCTTTCTGTGACTCCCCTTTTAATCTTAGGGCCCAACTTCACCTCTGTGGCCCTGCTATTGATTAAATTTGCTTCCCAAGCGATATGACCAACTACCAACAAAGGGTCATTGCAACTATGAAATGAATTACAGCTAACTATGGTGACTAACTCCTGTAATTGTAGCATTTGGGAAGCTGTCATGAGGACAGTCATGAGTACAAGGCTGGTCTGGATTATACATAATGAGTTCCCAGACAGCCAGGCCTAACTAACAGAGACTCTGCCTCAAAAAAAAAAAAAAAAAAAAAAAAAAAAAAAAACAATGTCAATTAAAGTGAATATTAATTTCCCCCAACAAAGAACAGCATATATGCACAGAGGCAAAGATTGGAGTGGCATTTCCAAAAACAAGGAAAGCCACAAATTATCAACTAACATCAAAAAACAAAACAGGGACCAAGATGTGGAACAAATGTTCATTCATGTTTTAGAAGACCTTAACCTACCAACATCTGGATTTCAGATGCACAGCTAACATCTATGAAATGACAATTTCTGTTGCTTTATGTTTCCTAGTTCATGACCATTTGCCATAGTAGCCATAGGGAAATGATGTGACCTCCTTCTAAGACAGTCCATTGGGGCTAAGTGATTGTTGCCCTCCCCCCCAAAAGAATGAATACATGCATTATCTGCAATCAAAAGCAATTACTTTCACATAAGAGACCTTCTAAAATCCTCTTCCCTCTGTCTGGGGTCTCTAACATTCTACAATGAACACAGGTGTGTAGGGTGAGCTGGGGCAAAGCCACTGGTAGATACGTTTACATTGGTAAAACACTGTTTTGTTTTTATATTGATCTACATAGCTATTTTATATCTAAAAGGGATAAAACATGCCTAACAAGCATGAACTACTTTAATGAACAACTAAAACTTACATTAATATCCACATCAAATGACCTGTCCCACTTAGAAAACCTTCAACCCAGGAAACCCAATTGCCAGCCAATGGCTAATTAGCCTTCATAGTGTCTCATTCTTAAAGAAAGTCCCTGAACATGGCATACCAGGCAATAGCAAGTCATCAAACCGAAGTAACCAGTGACCAAGCTAACCTTTTAGCTACCGGAAGCAGCTTCACTGACTGTGGCCTGTGCTTCTAACTGAATCATTATCTCAGATGGTGAATCAGTGAAGTGGGCAGAAGGATGAGTGAGTTGGAATTCAGATCACAGCTCCTTTTCAAGGATAAGCATACATGTTCTTAAAAAAAAAAAAAAACCCAAAACCCTCCACAGCAATCCTCTCACTTGCTTGCACACAAAGAGGACTTGTCAGTCCCCTCTCATTTGTATGAATTTGCATCCATCAACTTCTATCTGGTCCAGCATTTAATTAACAGCAATGTGCATCTGGCAGATTTTTTTTTTCTTTTTCAGGAACCAAGAACACTGTCTGCAGTCAGGTCACATGCCAAAATTAGCTGGCCCTCTCTGCACAAATCACAGTTCCTCTCATGGAGACTGTATTGGAGCAGGCTTCACTGTTTCACATTCAAATGATCCTCTTATCTTTATCCCTCCTTTTCTTTTCTTAATAACATACAGACAATCCTAGATCCAAATAACTGCTCAGCTCACAGCTTTCTTACAAATCTGTCACAAAGGACGATGACTCCAAAAGCAATTGCAAAGCAATATGGAAGATAATATTCTACTTTGCAAACAAATTTCTGACTGTTGAAATGGGCTGGATTACTCACCAGACTTTTCTGTCCCTGGCCTAATGGAACTGTGGCCTTAGGGAATAGGAAAAGTGAAGAAATGAGTGGGTAATATAGAAATAATCATTTTTGCTGTAATTTAAAAGAATGCAGTGTTTCCCCAATAGAACCTTAGCACTGACCAGGAGACAGCAATCGTCTTTATCTTCAACAAATTTGATCAGCATAAATTCAAATCTCACTTTGAGCAAAACAGCCTGAAAAGTTTATTAGCCACCATAATATCAGCTTGTTTTGTTTTAAAAACATGTCTTTGCTGTTGTAGGGAATTCCCCCTTTTTTGGCCTTTTCTATCAATAATGCACTCATTGGTAGATTTTTTAATAAGTCCAAGGTTATAGGCCCAATTGCCTCATGAGTGTGTTCATACAACATCAATCTCGAAGTCACAGATAAGTATCAGTGCAGTCATACTGGAGGACCAACTGAAGGAAGGAAGACCTCCTCACAGACCTCCTCACAGAAGTTTGGGATGCAAACTTCAAAACCTAGAACTGCAAAGGAATTTGTTTGCCCAAGCCTGCTGTTCTTGTCTTCAGATCCCATGACCCTTGAGTCTAAAGGCTTTATAAACCATGGGCAAGCCTTTGCAAAGATGGTACAGATGCAAACCGTAAACATAAAGTTGCTAGAAAATAATATAAAACAGGCTGTATCCAGGAAACCAAGTGAAGTTTGTAAGCATGAAACAGGAGGAGCCAGAAGTTCAAAGCTGGCATCTCTTACCACCAAGTATGTGAGCATGGCAAATATTAAAAACGGACTCTTTCAAATATGTTGCTTTACTTCATGTATGTGTGTTTATGTTAATAAAGACAAAAACAGTGCCCCAACTAAACATCTTATTCTATCTAGTAAAACCCTCAGTGCTAGAAATGGGTATTTTATTGAGTCATTGGCGAAAAGGGTTTCATAAACACACACACACACACACACACACACACACACACACACACACACACCACAGCCTATTGGTTATTCTCCTCCATAACCTGATGATAAGGCCCTATTGCTAAAGATCCAATAAATTTATGTCATTTAACAATACAGTCATACCATTTTTCACAGCATCAAAAAGTAACTAATATATAGCTACCCATCAAAATTTAAAGGTAAGACCCTATTGCTAAAGACACCACATACTTTGGACACAGGATGTAGAGAAATCAAGCTAGTACTGACCAAAGATATTATTCTCTTTCTGTCTCTCACAGTATTGGAAGGCACTAAGCAGGATGATGCAGGAAATTTTCATTAAATCTTTCCAAGATGCGAACCCTATCTACTGTGGTAATGACCAACATGGCAAGATATGCTACAGGTGCAATAGTGGCATGAATGTTATGGAGATAACCCATAACATTTTTTTTTTGCTTGGGTTTAAGGTTTATTACACAAGAAAATCACATGGCTGGTACTGTAAAGTTAGTGAGTAACCCATGGCAGGGGATCTCATATCCTCTATGGGTGAACCCACTATGATTTTGCTTAAGTATTGAGTTTTCTCTAAATTTATGTCTATAGCTTAGTGCAGCTTTCATTATAGACTATTTCTTTGTGGACTGGACTGCAGGTTTGCTGAAACTCACAGCTGGCAAAAGTACAAAGGATTAGTACATTTGGGAAGCTCAGCCACAAATAGAGCATCCATATCACCTTGATCCCCTAAAATTTCAGTGACTATTATTGAAGAACAGCCAGAAAGATTTAAGAGCCAGAGTTTGGGGAATGACTGGAGCAAAATATTATCTTCAGACATGATGACTCCACACCTATGTGTATATGAGCAGCACAAATTGGACTTGATAGGTTACAAAGGAAGGAAGGAAGGAAAGGAATGAGGGAGGAAGGATAAGAAAGGTAGGGAAAAGAAAATAAGTTGAAAGGAGATGGAGATATGGAGTGGCCTTTAAAGGAATTCAGTAGAAGATTGGTGATTGAATATGATATAAGTCACATTTTACGCATTCTCAAAGAATGAAAGTATTATATATTTTTAAACACTTTTAAGTGATGTTCAGATACTACTGGTAAATCAGGGAATGCATCCATCTCTGCAAGTTGTCATCATTTTGTATTCTATGCTTTTTCCTCATATAAAACTAAATTTGTATGCTCTATATGGATAACTCAAATAAACATTTTTAAGAATATGTTTACCCATATTTTAATGTTATGATGGCTCATATGTTTCTTGAAGCCAAATGTCAATGTCATTTATCTAAGCATGAAGCACAAGGATTCAGGGAAGACTATAGCAATCCCCTTATTCTACATAAAGAGAAATAATTAGGTAATAGGAACCAACAAATAAAAAAGGAGGAGAAGTTCTGATCTTCAAGATGAAGCAATGAATCTGTTGGAATTGAGAATAGTCAAGTAATAGTTAATGAAGCAAATGGGGAAATGAATTTGCTTTTATGTTTTTATCTGAATCACAAGGCAAAGCCACATCCATGAAGAAGAGAAACTTCTCTTGACTTCAGGTACACTCACAACTCTAAAAATTACAGGATTCATTATTTAAGCTTGGTATAGGGTAAATAAATACCATATGATCTTATATACATGTCCCATCTCAGAAGTTGATCCAAAGAGACAAAGCACAGAATGATGAGAAGTTCATCAAGAAATACAAAGTTCCTGGTAGAGTGAGTTCTGATGTCTGTCACAGGTAGAGTGACTGTAGCTAACAGTAATGCAATGTGTATTTAAAATAGCTTGAAGAAATAATTCTATGAGGCAAAGAACAGTCATTCAGATGAAGCCGAAGACCACAGAACTAGAAAAAAAAAATGTGTAACAACACCACATCTGATAGAGGACTAATATCCAAAACATATAATGAACTCAAGAAACTGAATATCAAAAAAGAATAATCTGATTTAAAAATTGTACACAAACCTAAACAGAGGATTCTCAATCCAAAAGCAAACTCAAATGGCAGAGAAACACTTGAAACAGTTAATTTCCTTAGTGATCAAGGTAAAGGCAAATCAAAACTACCATGAGATTCTATCTTATGCCTGTCAAGATGGCTAATAACACAAGTGACAGTTCATACTACTGGGGATGTGGAGCAAGGAGAACACACCTCTATTGCTGGTAGGAGTGCAAACTTGTACAGCCACTGTAGAAATAAATATGCTGGTTCTTCTCCTCTGGAAGTCAGGACTTGATCTACCTCAAGAATTAGCTATATCACTCTTGGACATATACTCAAAGAATACTCTATCCTACAACAAGGATACTTGCTAAACCATGTTCAGTGCCAGAAACTGGAAACAACTCACATGTTCTTCAACTGAAGAATGGATAAATAAAATTCAGTACATTTACACAATGGAGTACTATTACTCAGCTTTTTAAAAATGACATGAATCTCTTAGGTTTCTCCTTGTATCCTAGTTTCTCTGGTGGTGTGAATTATAGATTTGTGATCCTTTGCTCTATGTCTAAAATCCAAATATGAGTGAGTACATACCATGTTCTTCTTTTTGCGACTAGGTTACCTCACTCATGATGGTTTCTTTAAAGTTCCAACCATTTGCCTGTGAATTTCAAGATTCTCTTGTTTTTCTCGGCAAGTAGTATTCCATTGTGTAAATGTGCCACATCTTCTTTATCCATTCTTCAGTTGAGGGGCATCTAGTTTGCTTCCAGGTTCTTGCTATTACAAATGATGCTGCTATGAACATAGTTGAACAGATGTCTTTGTTGCATGGATGTGGATCATTTGAGTATATACCTAAGAGTGGAATTGTTGGGTCCTGTGGTAGACTGATTCCTATTTTCCTGAGAAGGCTACCTTAAATGCCTTTCCCTGATAATGAGGTTGATAACTAACTTATATCCCATCATGGAGCCCTTATCTAGTAGCTGATGGAAACATAAGCGGACACCCACAGCTAAACACTGAGCCTAACTCCTGGAATCCAGTTGCAGAGAGGGAGGAGTGATAAGAAAATGGGGTCACACAAGGCTACAGAAACCCACAGAGATAGCTGACCTGAACAAGGGGTTGCTCATGAACACCTAGACTGATAGCTGGGAAACCAGCATTGAACCAACTCAGACACCCTGAATATGGGTCTCAGTTAGAAGGCCTGGGCAGTCTAAGGAACCTCTGACAGTGAAACCAGAATATATCCCTAGTGCATGAAAAGACTTTGGGAGCACATTCCCCATGGATGGATACTCCCTTAGCCTAGAGGAAGGAAGGACTCCACAGATTGTGATAATCTCTCCTGGACGGCATCACCCTCCCTGTGGAAGTAGGCAGTGGAGTGGAATGGGAGGTGAGTCAAGGCCATGGGAGGGAGTGGGGGGGGGGAAGGAAGGAGAGGGAACTGGGATCGATATGTAAAATAAGAAAAAATAATGTATATGTGTGTTTGTGTGTGTGTGTGTGTGTGTGTGTGTGTGTGTGTGTGTGTGTGTATTTAAATGGCATGATGAAATTTTCAAGCAAATGGTTTAGCTGGGAAAAAAAACTGAGTGAGGGAAATCCAGACCCAGAAAGAGAAATATGGTATGTATTCACTTACAAATGGATAGCAGCAATTAAGTAAATGATAACCAACCTACAATCCATAGACCCAGAGGAGGGGAGTCTAGGAAGGACACATGGATCTTCCTTGGAGGAAGAAATGAAATAGATATTAGGGGCAGACTGGGGGTGGGTGAAGACAGGAGCAGAAGGAATTAAGGGGCATTTGATGGATGCCAAGGAAGTCTAGCGCAGTGGAAACTTCCTAAAATATATGGAAGTGATCCTTTTGAGGTTTTCTAATAATAGAAGATATGGGATCTCAACTGCCCATCTTTTATCACCAAATAAAGTTTTCAGTAGCAGGACTGGATTACATTCAATTGAATTCTTCTCCCCCAGGGGGTTCCACGGAAATTCCCCAAACCCCCTGGCTGTTGCTAAAACAATGGGTTGCTCTCTGAAAACTGACAGTTGGCCTCCATTGCTGAGGACAGCACCCATACAACTCACTGAACACGAAGAAGTCAAACTGTTGCCTACATGGAGCCTTTACCCCTAAGTCTAGTGTCTTTGGGAAGGGAAGGTACTCTGAAAGCTTCCAAAGGAAGAAACATAAACACCAACCCAGCCACAAAACCTTAGACCAACAATCTGTCTGCCTCCAAATATGCAAGGACGGTGGAGGTGCAGAGTTTGCAATAGTAGCCAACAAATATATTATTTGACTTAAGGCCCACTCCATGAGATGGAATCCTTACTTGACACTACTAGGGCAACCAAGAACCAGAGACTAGATAACCCAGAGACCTAGCATAAAACCAAATATTTCTGGTCAAAAAAAAAAAAACAATAAGTAAATATGAAAAACAGTATCAATAAAATGACTCCTTTTGATATTCTGCTATAGTCATAATCTGTGCCTTATTCAGTTATCATCAGGGAAACATCCTCCAGAAGCAGATGGGAATAGATGCAGAGACCCAGAGCCAGATATTCCATGGAGGGATAGGCTAGATGGGAAGTCTCCATCAAATCCATCTCCTCAGAGCTTAGGGAACCCCAAGGAAGAGGAAGCAGAAAGAGGGATAAGACAGAGGGGTTGGAGGACACCAAGATAACAAGGCCCTCTGAATCAACTAAGCAAGGTGCTTATGAACCATAGAAACTGCATCAAGCATAGGGGCCTACACAGATCTGGACCAGGTCCTTCTCAATCTATATTTGCTTAGTAACGTTATGGGACTTATAAGTATGAGAAAAAAAAATGGTACTCTGATTCCTGTGTCTGCTATTGGGACTCTTCCTTCTGTTGAGCTGCTGTGATCAACTTCAACATGATGGTTTTGCTTTATTATATTTTATTTTGTCATGTTTGGTTTAAAAAGAAGAAAGAGTTCCAAATGTTCTTGTCACAGGAAATGATAGAAGTCTGAGGTAATCAATATGCTAATTACTATGACTTAATCATTATACCCTGACACAACAGAAACACATTTCTAAAATTCACATCTACCATATAAATATGTACAATTGTGTGCACCTTAAAAATAAATATTTTTTAACTTAGGAAAAACTACTTTGGATAAAAAAGGAAATGTTGGCCAGAAGTCACTGAAATATTGACAAAACAATTTTAAATGTGTCTTAAACTGACTTAACATACCTCACACTAAATCTATATTAAATTAAGGCAACATAATTTAAAACCATACATTTCTGAAATTCATGATAGATCGGTGTTTTGTTTATTCTAAAATACAAACAAATTTATATCCATTCCATGATTTTTTTCAACCTAATGGATAATTATAAATATTATGACTACTCTCCCATAGTTCTTATTATTTCACTTCTTAAAATTTTCCATCTCATGCTTCCATCCAAGATTTTAAGATGTTCTTTGAGCTACACAGTAAGCAGAACAGTATGTTATGCTCAGAATATAGGCTGATGAGAGGGCCGCACAGGTGGTGTGTCTTTAATCTCAAGCAATGGTGACAAAACTGCTTCTGAGTAAAAAAAGCTCATGCATCTAATCAAGCATCACCTCCACCTTCTCACAAATGTCTGAAGTGTGTTACTGACTTCCTTTTTAGAGTTCTGTATGTTAGTTTATATCCATTAATTCTTCCTTAGAAGACTTAGCAATGCAGGGCCTCTCAGACCTGATTTTACAACATGTTTCACATGTGTGTTTAACAGTTCTCACCAAGGCAGGGGCATATGCTTAAGAATGGAGTCTCATTTAGGAGAAGCAAACTGCCTTTGGGTGCTGACTGTTTCACCTTTTTAACACCTTATCAGTTGGTGTATTCTCTACTGAAAGAGAGAGAACAACTCTATTTTGAAAAGTAGCATTGTGATTTCCATATTGTTGGTTTCTCACTGCTTCAGCCCTGTTGAGTGAATGGCATCCACACTCCTTACATTCCAATGTGCTGAGTTAATAAAAGCATTGTGCAAATTTTACTCTGCTTCCTAATCTTCCCTACCCTGTAAAAGTTTTTCAGTTTTCAATTAAAATGAGTGCTTACGTGGGTAGAGTTTAAAAACCCATCTTTCTCAACTTAGAATCCAGTTTGCTATTGCCTTGTCTCAGGGCACATCAATTATGCAGCTCAGGGAATAAGCACCAGGAACATAAGTGTCCCCTTGTTGGCACTAGCCACATCCTGTCACACACACACTCAAAAGATCCCTATCACATCAAGGATCTTAGCTAATACGTCAGTGACTGACTGGAGAACAAAAATGATCCTCTACTCTCCATCTGAGGGTTCCTGGAAATGGGCTACAATATTTGGTACAGACCTGCTTGTCCTGTGTGGTTTCACCTTAATTACAAAGCCAAGAAACTAAAGTAGAGCATAAAAGTGTGGCTATAACAAAAGCTATGGCTGTGGTGTTTGCTTTGGAAACAGAATCATGTTATGGCATGGATCATAAAGCCAGTCCACCTGAGTTCAGACTCTGAATGTCTCATCCTACCACATGTCCCTTGGTTTAAGAGACTTTGACTCTTGTATAAATAAATCCAAAGAATGACTTTTATCAACCACTAGTAAAAGATGCACAAGAACGGGAATTTGGGAGTCACCTGTTGCTCCACCCTAGCCTTAAGAAGAGTGTCCGATTCTGATATGCCCTTAGTACGATTCTTTTACCATTCAAAGAAGGAAGCGTGAACAGTCATAAGTAGCTTGGCACAGCTGTAACCAATAACTGCTGATTATCATTTTGTCATTGTAAGTTATAAGATCATTTTGTTCTAATCTCTCCTTCTCAGATATAAGACCTCAGGATAACTATTCTAATTCTAATTTCCTCTTAGAGACTTGGGAAAAACACTGTGAGACAGAAGGAAATGTCCTAGCCTGAAACAGGAGTTCCATTCTATACAATTATTCAATTTTGGACATTTTCTTTACCATTTTGATAATTCATGAACAGAGAAGATGGTATTATAAATATTTCTTATTAACAGTGCAGAGTACAACCAACAGATGAAAGTGTTAATACACCAGAAGAGAATATTATTGTCACCAAGATCAGAAAAAAAAATCAATTAGATATTTAACTATTAGTCATTGTATTGGATAATATAGTTAGGAATAAAAGAACAGTAAAGACCCATTCAAATTTAAAATAGTAAAGTACTAAAGGTGCCTAAATTTAAAGTAGTAAAGTAACTAAGATACCACTTCTCTGAGCTTACCATGGAAGAGCCAATTTTGAGTAAAACAGTCACACATGATCTCTACTTGGCTGTCACAGGTTCTGTGTCGTTATCTGTTTGCAATCAGGTCAGATGGTGTATTAATACTTCTGTGTAAATGAACTAAATTTTCCTAAAAGAAGACTTAATAGGGCTATTGATGATCTTCTGATCAAGACAACAGTTTTTATTAACTAAAACAATGGAATTTGAATTAAAAATGCTTCAGGAAAACAGTGGAGAGGACAGCTAAAACATTAACTTATATGCATTACATACATAATAGATCTATATATTGGTCTATACTCCTTTCTTATTTTGTATATATTAGGATTTTAAGAATAAAAATATAAAGATAGATAACAACAAATCTTCTTCAATTGATGTTTTAATTACAAAGTTATATCTCATTATCTAGATGTCCCTGTGATATGCTGAGAGCTCATGGAATGATAAGAAGTTAAAATGCATTGAAAGCTTAAAAGGTTATAGGTACAGGAAAAAAAAGTCTGAAGAAAAAGAGTCTATAACACTTTATCCTAATTTTGCAATTATTTGATGGTACTGGCTGATTCATGCCTTGTCCCTGTGACTAGGAAAACAAAAAACAAAAACAACAACAACAACAAAAACCCACATTGCTATATTGTAGCAGCTATAGGAATTAAGAGAGCTCTCTCTCATCAGAGATGGTACACTATCTAGGAGAGAGGACAGGTGTTGGGCCGTTATGTTTGTCTACTCATAGCCAAGTCCCTGCTGAGTCTAGACTACTCATTTACTGGTGATACTACCATGGCATTGTCACAGCGCTGGAGAAACTTCTGGGTGTAACTTGCCTTCATTGTTCCTAATTTCTAAGATTTATTCCCCATGTGATTCCTCTAGACTTTTCACAGTCTAGTCTTTACAACTCACACCAAAAAGCTGACACTTGTTTAATGAATCTGTGTTCGTGACAGAATTGGGGGCCTAATGATTTCTCTCTGGTTATTTTCAAACATATTTGAAAAATAAAACCTTGTCATTTTTAATTTACCGCCCCATAGAAAAAAAGTATGCAAAGAGAGCAAAGAAATTATAGAATCACACAGAGTTCACGGTAAGGCCCCTTCATTCTGCAGCAACAGAACCAAGACTCAGCTTTAACATCACGCATTGATCAATGTTACCATGCACAGGATGTCAAGCTGTCTGCTCCTGGCCACTCCTTGCTCTGCCACATTTGTCAAGTCTACAGATGGGGACCCTGGAAGTTGTACTTTGCATACATATAGATAACTAAACAAATGCCAGAGAGCACCAAGGTCTCTTTACAGATCACCTCTCATTGTACAACTTTTTAAAGGTTTATTTACAGGAATAATTATCAAACCTGTTCTCCAGGCAAAAGATGCATCTGTAGCCATCAGTTGCTCAGAACAAAATGTCTACAAAGAATCAGAGATGCTCTGATCAAGGTGCCTTTAAGTGCAGCCAGGAGGATTGTGATACCAGGGAATAGTAAAGATAAACTGTGCCTCCTTGGCTATTTCCTACACAGCCCAGAAAATTAAAACTCTACCTGGTTAAGACAGATTCCAACAGAGCAGAACATATATTTAGCTCTCTAAAAAATATAGAACTAAAATCTACTATTCATTAGAATTCAATCTACTACTCATTAGAATGATCCTTTCCATTTAACATTAATGTCTGTCTCTATGACTACAGATACACTTCTGAACATAATAGGTACAAAGTCATAATTGAAATTAAATGCATTTTCTTCTGACATACTGACTTAAAGCTAATATTACTAATTGAGTTACATTTGTAACTATAAAAGTTAAGGCATCACATATGACTACAGGTAATGACTGCTTATAAATTAGTTCCAATTTTTTTAAAATAAAAATAATGATCACTCCAAGAACCAAGCTTAAAGAACACGAGTCTGGGAACCCCTACCATTATTTCTCTGGGATTTCTAAAGAGGATAGAGAAACGATTAATTCATTAAGGCAAGTGAACAAGCTGAAAAGTGGTAAAGGTATCTTTAGAGTCATTCATGAAAGACAAGAAACCTTTCTGATGCAAAGCCTGATGTTAATTGTATTCATTTTACCACCTGCAAAATTCCTAAGGGACCAGATGGTTATTATCTTCAGAATACATGGCTCTTATTGAACACAATGTACTACTGAGGAGTCAAGATATAGAGAAATTCCAGTGAGAATAAGACTATACCTGAGACTACTTCCAGGGTTCCACCAGCTGGCCTACCATCACTGCCTGGTGTAGCAGTAGATTGTTAGGCTCAGATTTTCCCTATGCTCGTCAAGAAAGCAATCCACCTGCCAGCAATCTAGTGTTCTACTCTTTTCCATGTCCAATTGAGACATTAGAGATTCCATTAGTTAGTCATTGCTCTATTCTTAGCATGAATATTTTTTATGTTCAATTATCCTAATTAACCCTAAAGTCACTGTCATGTGGAAATAGAGACTTCCAGATAATTAAGTTACCCAAGTTAGTATATGGCAAAACCAGAACACACACTGTACCTTAGTTTCCTGCCTGTACAGTAACTGCTCCCCATGCTATATTGTTTAAGTTTGCCATGAATGGCTTCCCTGAAACAAAGACTGAAAACTGTTGAGGAAATTCCATTTATCTTTTAAATAAAGAAAAAATAGAATCGAAATGTGTACTCTAGAAACCACAGTGATGAAGCACTACAAATGGGAAAACAAAAAGGTCATCTGACAGAACTCCAGGGACTAAGGACTGCTGGAAATAGCAGTAGTCAAGAGTAGGCTGAGGCCCTAATTGGTATACAATGCCAAATGGTCAGCCTTGAAATTGTTAACATACTAGCCCATGTTAAATGGACTGAGAAAACTGCATTTATATATTTATATATATTTGTGTGTGTGTGTGTATGTGTGTGTGTGTGTGTGTGTGTGTGTGTGTAAAACAGAAAGAGGCCATGCTTTCTAGATGGAGCAGTGTGGGTACATGGGAATGGCTGAAGAGAAGGGAAAAGGGAAAGAATGTAATTACATTTTAATTTAAAATGGTTTTGATTTTTTAAGGAGTCAGCATAGGTTCTTAGGACCAGAGAGAATAAGTAATATTCACATCATCTATCACACTTAGATCATTTGAAACTGCTATCAACAGCAATGAAGTTGTAATGATAATCTCTGTCTTTTCTCTGTGGACAAATTTGATCTTGATAAAAGAACCAATGTCATGTTATATATACAAGATCAAAGTTTTTCACTCAATTTAAATATCTTTCAATAGGATAACTTACTGGGTTGCAAATATATAATGTGATTGACAGCTTTCAGATTCCTCTTAAGAATCCTGAATAAGTAACACAGTTAAGACCTAGACTTTCTTATGTCACCAATAAATGAAACTTTAGTAGAAAGGAAGAAATGAATCCTCAACCAACGTGTTCAAGGACCCACTGCTATTAAACATCAGGGATGAGATTCAAACTCAAGTTCCCATCACTCTTTTGACATGCTACCGTACTAACCGTTATGGTTTGAATTACATATTAAATGTCATGTATTATTTAACAAATTTGTCCTGAGATGTCTATATAATATACATTTTCCAGAAGTAGAAGCTCAGTAACCTAAAGGAGTAAAGAGGAAGCTTTTAAACACTCATTTTCTAAGCTAACTCATTCTTGCTCATCAAGTCTCAGCTT
The DNA here is from genome assembly GCF_943737965.1 of Phodopus roborovskii. Lineage (NCBI taxonomy): Eukaryota > Metazoa > Chordata > Mammalia > Rodentia > Cricetidae > Phodopus > Phodopus roborovskii. The sequence goes on along the minus strand of NW_026125301.1, from coordinate 35,867 downwards.
AATTTCAACTTCCTCCAGTAATTCTTCGTGCCCCCGCCGGTAATCCTGGCCTGAAGGCCCCCTAGTACTTGTTCCCATGGGTACCATAACACAAATTTCTAGACTTAAGTGCTTGATGACTTAAATACCCTCAGGTGCATATGTTATGTAAGAATAAACTCTGATCCTGGCTTAGAGTCCACTGTGTCCCTAAGCCTAGCATACTGTAACTGCATAAAAACATTTACACAATAAATGAATGATAGAATTGCTAAATTTGACATATTAAGTTTCATTTGGCTTTGAGAGCTTTTAAGTAGTGTCAACAAAGAAAAACAGTAAGATTTGAAAAGGATAGGAGCTGTCTTATATTACGATGATGAAACATCTATATTCTAAAAGAAAGGGGGGGGGTTGGAGTAATAAAGCCTATGTACTGTAATAACACCAGAAAGCATGAGCTGGGCTCTCACAAAACAAAGCCAAAGCATGTTAGAACTCCTGGGTACACTTGTTAGGACATATCATTTCCAAATCAATATTGAAAGAGAACATTCACAGATAATATGAGACACATGCAGTGATCCTTTGTCTATGCCCAATTAAATGGGATATCCTCCTGGACATTTCTACCACTAATTGGTCAGGGTACGACACACATGAACTGGGGTGATTACCTTAACACATCTGTCTCCCGGTGGTGTCAGAGAGAAAGCAAGAGTCATTAGAAGAAGGGTGGCTAATTTGTTTGCTTATCTCAGAGCCCAACAAGTTAAGGATTATAAATCCTCTTGGAGTTTAATGTGCAGCTCAGAGATAAACTGGGGCAAGGAAATGCTTTTAAAACCTTCAGCCCTAGAAGGCAAAGGTGGTAAGGATCCCAGAGACAAGAAAATAAAATAATATTTATACCTAACAGTGTGAAAGCAGTATGTCTCATTAAATAGACCATCTTTTAGCATCCTGAGGAATTACTGACCCATAATGACAGAAAAGTCCACAATTAAGCTGTTACTGTGAATCACCAAAGACACAGAAGACATCCTTTTCCTTTATAAGTGAATAATCCCATGTATGGTCATACCTATTCATCTTGGGGAAAAGACTTTTTTTCCAGAAAGGAAACAAAATAATCATGCAATCTTGTTTCTCACTAGAATCTGTTCATTTTTAACAATGTGGACCTACAGATAAAAAGACAGACCTAGTGTTAGTAACACTAAGCTAGCTGATGGGGCAGAAAAAGGAATGCACAAAAGGAAATAAACTAACAAGGGATACACAACAGTAGAATTAATTTGGCATTTATCTCAAGTCAGGTCAACAGGCAAACATGCAACTGGAGAGTCTCCAATGTTCAGTGACCTATACCAAATTGCATCATAATATGGTTTTTATGAGTTCTGTCTTCCTACTAAGAGATCCCCAGGCACAAAAAAGGTTATAATCAATGATTATTTCTTATTATATTTTTACAGTTTTCTCATATCTGTGTTATAGGTTGGATTGATGTCCATGTCATTTCTCTTCATATAACAATGTTCCCTTTAAACTTGATTACATTCAACATCTCTTTACCTTGGATTCTGAAAGTTTCCCACTTAGGACATAACTGGTCTAGCTGAATGAGTAGAAAAGAAGGCAAACCATAGCTTATGACTTTAGACATTCTGACATGTGAAAATTACCAAAATATATCCCTTGGAGAGTTGTGTAATAAGCCATTTATCCATCCTTGGCATATTTGGAGCAGGAGAAGTTGCATCACAGTCTAGAATGGACACAAGCAAACAAGCCTGTGTCCTCCTTTGCTACTACCACTTCCTGTGTAGGTGGAAGTTCATCATTTAATGATTTATTTATGCATGTATTTTATGTATAACCATCTACACAACAGTGTTGGATCAATTGGGACTAAAATTATAGACATTTGTGAGTTGCCATGTGGGTGCTTGGAATTAAACTCAGAACCTCTGCAAGAATAGCCAATGCTCTTAACTGCTGAGCCATCTCTCCAGCCCCAAAGTTCATCATTTAACTTGAGATGTTTCTCTGATTATGGAGATATGAATAATTATATATAGTAGAAAATAAGCAAATATGCAAATATTAGATCCAATGCTATTGTGGTAAGTGCTATAAAACAAATGGAAGAGAAACATTTGTTTGTCAATAAAAGGGGATGGGTATCATGTCCAACAGAAAAGCATAACTGAGGTTCCACTTTAGCTGAAAGTGAATAAAATAAGGCCAAGTCTATTAGAAGATTTTTTCAAAGGTTGAGACATAGAAAAAGATACTTATAAATGTAGGCTGTAGGACTTCTTAGCACATGTAAGCATCCCCAAATAGTGCTACAACTCCAAAGGTTGTATTTGTTTTCTTTCTACCATTAAAGACAAGCTATTTCAAGTATGAAAAGAGCATCCCCAGGTACCTACTACTGCTACCTGTGGTGGCATGAGAGATAAACTTAGAGGACGAGGAATGGAGATCTAGCATGTGAAGCGCCATGGCTGAGAAAGAGTGGAACCATGCTTAAGCCCCCAAAATCCTGCAGATAGCTGGAGCTTTGGGATACAAATGTGAGGAAAGGTCAGCCATGGTGTGGGGAAGAGGAAAGAGAAATAATAATATCCAATCTAAACATGGTATTAATCAGTTTTCTGATGTTATGACATTGCAGAGTTATTATACCTGTTGCATCAGTATATTAAAGAATCCTGTCTTAAAATATCTCAAGATAGCATCCTTCTACTTTTTTTAATCAATGGAACTATAGGTCAAGGGCAGAAAAGTTTCTCTTTAGATATTCACAGTGTTTTTTTTTTCTGGGGTAGGAGGCACGGGAATTATAAGAGCTCCCGCAGTGGGTTCCATGACTTCAATGCAGATTGCCATCTAATAGAAAAATTGTGACCACAGGAAACCCATACTTTCAGAAATGTAAAATGTCACAGCAAATTCAAATGATTTTTTTAAATAGATGTGATTCCATCAATTGAAAGAAACTGAATCTTCATAAGGCAAATGTGCCTATTTAATTGACTGCTTCCAGAGTGTCAGGCAGATGGAGGCATCAATGTCTGTGTGATGAATAGTATTAATAAGGAATCTTACAGTTGTGCTTTGTTGTTTTGGAACCATTTTTTTCCAACAAGAAAATAAGCAATACTACTCTGAGAAATGTATTACACACTATCCTCAAATACAATTTTCCTCCTTAAGACTATAGTTTAAAAACATATGAAGAAACTAGCAAAGCTTTACCCCAGACTGAGGACTGAGTTTGCAAAGAACCAGTATGTATATCACACACAAGCACTTGGGGACAGCTCATGCAGTGACAGCTGGCTAACTTGACTATCTGCTTCTATTTCAGATGCTTGGGACCAAGGCATAATCTTCAGAACTCCAAGAGAAGATTTTTGCCATTGCCCTTGCTAAAGACAGGGAAACGGGCATTAGCTGGAGTTAGCCAGGTTGCAGTTTACTAGCAAAAAAACACATTTGTTGCTGTGACACTTCATGCAATATTTCCCTTTATTTATACTTCTTTTGACTAGGGTAAATTGTATATATCATAAAAAGAAGAGAAAAATGTTATAGGAAAATGGTAAAGAGCTACAATTGTAGTTTCCCTACAACCAATCCCTCCAGACATGTTTTCTCATCTAAATAGATCTAGGCAAGCTCCAAGCTTGCCATCACAATCCCGTAAGAGGATAAAGGTAAAAATGCTTCATAAACTAAAGAGAACAAGGGATAAGGAGTGAGCAATTTCCCCATGTTGCTAAGTTACCAGTGAAATTTCCCTCGAGAAGTGACTACCTCCTTTAGGAATATATACAGTTTGTACACTACCATAGCTCTTTGTAAGTGTTGTAAGTGCGCAGTTACTCTTCAATGCTCACATATTGCTTTTGGCATTCTCCTAATAGATTTTCCACCTATTTCAAATGTTTGAAGTCATTGGTCTTCCAACTTGCTGTCTTAGTACCTTCCTGGAGAAAATCTGCCATATATTCAAGTTCATTAACCAAACAAGGATCATGATCATGCTCACACTCTTCTGCATGATCATTTGAAGAGAATACTCTGCTATTGAATAGACCATCATGACCTTAAGATCAGTTCTTTCATTGGTAAAGTGTGATGAGAGACCCAATGGTGCAATTTCCTCTGATTGTGAGCACAGTTGTGGAAGCTGATTTGAAAAGTCTGATTGCTTGTTTCACAGCTGCCAAGTGTATCCATTAGCTCTGGGGAGCTACTGTTACCCTGAATCTTTGGCTGATAAACAAAGTGATCAGAAAATCCTCTGGTAGCCAGTCAGATTTCCGGCCTGACCTTCCATGTGAATCCTAGCAATACTGAGGAAGCCTTTATCCCAAGAATTAACAGGAAAAAAAAATTCCACTAATTGGATTTTATTTTTTGTCCTGCAAAGGGAGGGACAAAATGTCCTACCCAGGACATGAAAAGAAAGCTGACCTCAGAGACCACACTGCTATCTTCATATCCCATTTTCACAGCAGGGAGTAGAAGGGCTAGCACAGAGCAGCACGCTGTCCAAACCATCGAATTAATGGACTCGCAATAAACCCAAAGCTCTGTTCTGTGCAGAGGCCCTGTAAGTTCATAAATTAAGTCTGAAATAAGAAACAACTCAAAAAAATGGAGCAAAGAAGACAGGAAAAGAATATTGTTCACATCCTATATTCTTTGTAAAAGATTCCAAAATAACTTGCAAATGTATTTACCATTTTTTTTTTAATGCCATGATTTAATCCAGAGAATGTAACAATTCAGATCACAGGATTTCCACCACCTTTTACATACTGTGTGTCCTGGAGTTTCCTGCTGAAAACCTTTCATCAAATCACATAAGGTCTGCAACCTAATCAGTAGAGCAGAGTGGTTGGAGCAGACAGACAGGAAGGGGCTGCCTCTTCCACAGCACACAATATGTAAAGGAGGCCTGTGTGCTTCAAACTCCATTCTATCATTTTATCGATTGAGAATTTCATAAACACATATAATGTCATTTGAGCAAGCTATAGGTTGTTTTGTTTGTTTTTAAAAGGTCTTGGAGTTGAGCTCTGGCTGACCTGGAACTCATTATGGAGAGTTAGATGGACCTTCAACCCAGAAGAAACACACCTGTCCCTGACTCCCAGGTGCTGGGATTAAAAGTGTGCAGCCCACAACCAGTTCAAATTACAATTTGATCCAACCAGACCACTCTTTTCTCGCCTTTTCCAACTTCCTTTCTCTTTCTTTCTGTTTGAATAGAAAAAATAACAATGAAACACTAAGTGCTGTTTGACTTATTTTTACCATGATAATTAATGGTAATGATAATTAACTAGTCAATGGTGGCTCACAGTAGCCATTTAATTTGTTCTAGTAATAAAGAACAATAATCTAATATTTATAATGATATCATTGCCTAAATAAATGAAGGTCTATTTTAATTTCACATTTGTAAACTTAGGTAGTATTCACCAGGAACCCACATACCTTCTAAACATGAAATGAGATGGCTAGCCCAGAATTCATTGCTTTATCTTTCAACTCTCAGGATCCTGGGATGAGGGGAGAATCGAAATCCAAAAGACACTTAAGGATAACAAGCTCATTTTGCTCATAAATAGAAGAACTACCCCATCATGGTATTGCAGAGTTAGTTAAATGTGTCACTGCTGGCCACAAGTGAGAAAGGGGCTGCCGCACCAGGAGTGGAAAGGTACACCCACAACATCACTGAAGATGTCCATTTCTCCTGTGGGTTTTCTCATCATTTCACATAACTTTGTGGCCGCCCGCCTTCTAATGCATCAAAATACATTGTATACATGTATAAAATGCTCAAAGTATTAATTAAACTATTATATACACACACACTCTCTCTCTCCCTCCCTCTCCCTCTCCCTCTCTCTCCCTCTCTCTCTCTCTCTCTCTCTCTCTATATATATATATATATATAGAGCGAGAGAGAGGGAGACAGGAGAGGGGAGGAGGGGAGAGGGAGAGGGAGAGTGTGTGTGTGTGTGTGTGTATGGGTGTGTGTGGGGGTGTGTGTGTGTGTGTATAAAAGGCTTGACCTGCAACTGCAGCCTGAGAGTCATACTCAAAAATCTAAATGATAACTTTGTATTTAAAACTTTGTATTTAAAACATCAAGATGAGGAAATAGAATAGAAGCACAATTGTAACAAATTCTAAATGTGGATTCCATTTGGTGTTGTAACACAAGTAAATACTGATCAGACAGTTTAAAATATGTAATTTCATTTGTTCAAATGGTGGCTTAAAAGTGTCGCAAGTTATTATTTCAGGATGCTATGGCACTGTTCTAAGAGCCCTCAGGATTTCCCGCACAGAAAAGGAAGAAATACTCTACATGTAGGTTTATAAAGCCTGTCCATACTTATTTTAAATGATTTCCTTTTACCTTGCTGTAGGGAAACAATACTTTGTCTAGCAATGAAGCCATTCCTCATTACAGGCATTGTGTAATTTATGTACAACCTATATAATGATATTTAATGTTGAGTAGAAATTCATGGATTATTGATAATTATAACAGTAAGAAAGGTTTCTCTTTTCCTAAGATGCCACAGGTGCATATTTATTCTGTTGCCTCTTAGAAGCTATGAAGTCACCCTGTGACATGTTAGGTAGGTTTATGACTCTCCAACTACTGCCATTATTCCTCCTGGAAAGCTCAATGCTTCATCATTTTTGCCTTTTGATATTAAAAGTTTTACATAAATAGCAATGTGTAAGCAATTACAATCTATAAGTCTACTAATTATTTATTTTTCCTTAACCTTAAAACATTGAAAGAAAACTTTCCTCTCCCCTATCAACTATGTTTGAGTAGCACCCTGGGTGGGTAGACCTCCAAATGTAATTCAGATGCAGTGTCAGGCCAAAATGAGCTTAGCCTTATATGACTTAGATAGCCATAGATTAATAAAGCAAGGTTGGGTAATGTTTAAGAAACATAAGACTTATTTATAACATGTTTCTTATATGCAAATGTTTTTTGACTTTAGTACAGTTGCATGTAATGATTTCAATGATTTATTCTTCAGAAAAAAATTTTCTTATACCTGATCTTCAGTAACAAAGAAATCTTCTGCCTTCGGCACATATAAAAATAAATCTTTATGATATATATCATAGACAATTAGACAAAAGTAAATACACTAAACGATTCTAAAAGAATTGCAAAAGAGAAAATGGACAGTACTCAGAAGACATAAGTGCAGAAAAGGACTTCCTAAGAACTTCATATGTTCAAGAATTAAAACCAACAGTTGACAAGTGATGCCTCATAAAACTAAAAAGCCCTGGACCACTAAGGAAACAATCAACCAAGTGAATAGAAACCCCACAGAGTAGAAGAGAATGTAAACATCTAATAGGAAATTAATATTCAGCATATACAAAGAACTCATTGATGTAAAGAATAAATGGGAACAAATGGCCCAGTTTGAAGTGGGCTATGAATCTTAACAGGTAGTTCTCAAAAAAAGAGAAATAAAATGCCTAAGAAACACACTGAGTGATGCTCAATTGAAATTAGGGAACTGCAAATTAAAACTACTTTGAGATTTGATTATTCCCCCCATCAGAATAGCTAGGATCTGGTAAACAACCAAAAAGCAAATGCCGGCCAGAGTGTGGGGAAAGGGAACCCTCATGCTCTGTTGGTAGGTGTGTGGAATTCATGGATTATTAATTTCCATTATGGAAATCTGTGTGGAGAATTCTCAAAAAGCTAAAGAAGAATTCTATTGTATACCCTGCTATACTACTTCTTGGTATATTCCCTAAGGACTAGACATCCTACTTCACAGATGTTTGCTCAGACATGTTCACTGCCCCTTTGCTCTCACAAATGCCAGGAAATGGAAGCAATGTAAGCCATCATCACCTGATGAATGGATAATGAAACTGTGGTACCTATACACACTGCAAAACCATTCAGCTATAAGGAAAAGTGAAATAATGAAATTTGCAGGTAAATGAGTGAGAACTGGAAATAATGTGGTGAGTGACTTAACCCAGGCCCAGAAATACAAATGCCACATTTTCTCTTATTTGTAGTTCCTAACTCTGAATTTATAGAAATGAGTATATAACCCGAATTAACTGCAAGATATCAGGAAAGTAAAAGGGACCACGGAAGGTTCGAGGGGGGGGGCTCTAAAGTTGGACACAGGTGCTATGAAGGGGGAAATGGGTAGGGATCTACCTGGGTCAGGGGAGCATTCCAGAGAAGGAATAAAATATTCTCACTAAGAATATTTGAAAAGATCTAGGAAACATTGTTTTCTGTTTACTTAAAAATACATACATAATGTGTGTGCATGCATGCACGTGTGTAGTTTGAATGAAGTTATGCCTTTGGGGTGATAATGCTGCCTGCTAGAGCCATAGACTATCTAACAAAATACCTGATGCCAGGCATGCCCTTCAAGCTAACAGCAAGCAAAGTCCAAAAGACACACATCAGAACAGACCATTGCTAAAGCTTTCATTGCCTCCTAGAACTTGAAAGTAAGAAAATATTGCTGACCACACCACAATTTTCAGGCCAAATACAGGTAGGACAGACCTAAAAGCCTCTACCCTGAGGGATCTCTCTCACAGTATCCAAAGGTGCTTGCAAGCTACCAAGGGAGAAAAGCAATCAGTAGTCTTACACAGTTATAAAACCTATGAACCATGACACTGACCAGTGCAACAAGATGTCCCCAAGCGTACAGCAGTGACACTTATATCTTGAGGCTAACTAACCACCATGTAATTGGACTAAAGCCCTGCACAATAGGAGAGAATTCATAACAGGCTCTGTAAATCCAGCCAACTACCCGTGGCTGGTGAGGCCAAGAATACTAGAGGAAAACCTACTGACTGCCACTTCCTGAAACTAGTATAATTTCTAACTGCATTCTAAATCCTTATGCTTATACCCGCAGGTAAGTGTAGGTCTCACCCCTTATCAGGGATACTTTTTTCTAACACACAGAGACCATCACAGAAAGCCACAGCGGCCAAAACGCAGAAAATGACTGGAGTTCCCAAGCCCAGTTAATATAGCCACAACACAACCCCTACCCCTCAGGTTTGGGGAACAACATGGAAGAGGGGATGGAAATATTTTAAGAGCCAGAGGCACTGAATGTCTACAAGAAAACTGTTCTCTGAACACAACGATTACGTAAGAACTCATAGTGCTGAGATATCAAACACAAAAGTTGGACAGACTGAAGTCATACAAAACCTCAGCATAGAGGGGGATAGTGAGCCTGAAGCTCTACCCTTAGCTGTGAAATGATTGACAACTGATAGTTGATGTGAGGCAAAGACTTTCTTTAAGGGCGTGGTCCCAGTAGATTGAACACATTCCAGTGGATGGCCACGTGCCAAGAATATATAACCAGCAGCAATTGGAGTGCATGTGCTTTAAAAATATATGAGGATACAAAGTTTGGTAGGCAAGGGATGAAGGTGGAGGTATTTTTGGAGGTGTTGAGGAAGAAGCATGAATATAATAAAACATGAAATTCTTGAAAGAATTAATAATTATATATATGTATATATGAAACTGTAAGGAATATTTAGTATAACATCTATATATTTCTGGCAAGACTATAATTATATTAGTGGGTGGGAAGAAGATGGAGAACATTCCAAATTCCACTGAATTAACCTAAATAAATGAGAAGAAATATACCTTAATATACCTTTGTTTTAGATTAAGGAAGATCACACAAGATAGTATTAAATATTTTTAAAACCCACCATAGGCAGTTTAAAAAACAATTTCTCCCTTGCAGCTGATGCATGTGAAATTACTTAATAAGATTTTAAGTCTACATTATTGTGTTGATAATTATAAGTAAATGGATATATAACTCAAGTAATTTTATCCAATATATATTTATAGCAAGTTTTAAATGATGTGTTAATCCTTTCCTTTCCTAACTGGTATAATAAGTAAGTGTTTCATATTTCCCAGTTATTGAGACTGAACAGGGAAATGTATTTATACTAACAACATTGTCTGCCATAAGAGGGTTTGACCTTCGCTGAGAAGGAATGGATGGATCACCAACTTCCTCAGGCATTATTGGGATCATAATTCTTTTTCCAAACAAGATGTGTGCATATGGGTGTAAAGCAGGCTGTGCCATTTATGAAAAATTCTAATTGAATAACATATAAAGAGAATAAAAATGTGAAAATTTTTATTTCTACTCACGAAAGCAATGACACTGAGATTAAAAGTTGAATATATCTACATTTCTGCATAATATCTCACTTCAACTTGAAAGTATTTTCCATCTTCTTACATTAGCCATGCAATTTTGTTTTTAACTCTGTCTCTGCAGTTTATATTTACAGGATAGACTTTTAAATTCAAAAGACAAGAAAATCTATAGGAGAATAATCATCTTCAATTATATAGCTGCTATGAACTATGTTTTTCCTCTGTTGGTTTACAAAAAAGAAATGTCTCCCCAAAGAAACAAAAAAAAAAGCAAAAACTAATACGTGGTGGAGCTGAACAATTGGCTATGGAGCTACCAGATTCCCTCTACCGTGCTGCACTGGGATACTGTGACAAAAACATTAAACACATCCGTGATGGCTAGTTTTTATAAACTTGATGAAAGTCAAAATAAGGAACAAACCTCAATTGAAAAAAAAAAAATCCTTCATAAAATTGGCCTGTAAATATGTCCTCGCAGTGTTTTTCCATTGATGATTAATGAGAAAGAGTAAAGACCACCTTGGGTAGTGTCATCCCTAGGCAGGTGGTTCTGGGTATATAAGAAAATAAACTGAGCAAGACAGGAAAGACAAGTCAGTAAGCAGTATTCCTCCACAGCCTCTGCATCAGTTCCTGCCTCCTGGCTCCTGCCCTGAGTTTCTGCTCTAACTTCCCCCTGGAGGATGGACTGACTCCAAGCTGTAAAATGAAACATGCTCCCCTGCCCCCACCAAGTTGCTTTTGGTCATGGTGTTTTATCACAGCAGTAGAACTATAACTAAGGCAATGGCCATGGCCATGCAAGATCATGCCTTTTTTTCACCAAAGATGATGGGTAGCAGTTCACTGTAACAAAGCTGAATTATATGGACATTTAAAAACTGTGAAGAAATTACCCTTTAGTTTCAGATGAGTATTTATCATTATTCAAAGACAAACAATTGAGTCATTTTAAATTAACGGATCAGCCATATAGAACTTCACAGTTTGTTTTCTACAAACAGAATCTCAGGGTAAACCTAAGATAGAATATTATTTGGCTCACCAAACTGCTTGTATTGAATAACTCAATGTTTGATGTGGAGCTTGCCCAAAATTAGCTCACCATGGAGTTCTATTACTGATGATCAATCATTCCCACCGCTTTTCATCATTTCTTTGAGACTTTATGACTTTGAAAGCTTATTCTACTCTTGTTTGTACTAGTCTCTATATATTTTGCATGCAAAGTTTATATTGCATATAGAAACTTTTCTACATGTAAGAAAAATATTAAAAAGAGTGCGCACACATGGCTTCATGAGCTTTTCCCAGTGAACATAATGGTGTAAGCAGCTTACATATGAATAGCAGTCAAACAAGACATACCTGCATTCCTGCTTTCATTGGCTACTTTTCACCCATTTGCAAAGATGCAAGAGTCATAGAAAATGTACTATAATCTATCTGAATATTTTCATTCAACAAAATGATTCAAGATTCATCTGTGTTGTTCATGTATGAGTAGTTTATTTTTTTTCTTACTGCTCTATGGTATTACTACACAGATGTATCACAATTTACATATAAATTATGTTTTGAATTAAAGATTATTTTGTTTGGGTAGAATCAATGTAAACCCAATTTTTACCTTGGAAACCATTTCAAACTTATAGCTTAATAATTGCATATATTATTTACATTCATTCTGCATTAGTAAATGAAAAATAAAGAATTGTACAATGATCACCAAAACACACTGATGTAAACTTTTACCATCCTTTTTGGAAGTTTATCAATAGTGAAATTAGACTTTCTAAGTGCTTAAGTTTAAAAATGTGAATATTAAGATAAGACAAAATTTTTTACATAGCAAAACTCTGTACTGCCTCTATTTTAGACAGTGTATTCACATAAGTTTGTCATTATAGATAAACTGACTGGAAACAAGGCTGAATTTCTATTTCCTTTCTTTTGAATCCATAAATAGTTTGAATAAAAGTATAGGTAAGCATAAAATGGTGGGTAGCAAATGTATAGTATTAGGAAAACATATATGTCTAATTATATCTTTAGTTTTCATAAGAGTGAACTTACAGCTCATGTAAGTCCCAACCATATAAAAAATAAAATAATATTACTTGCACCAATAATTTAAACCATGTCAGATTTTCTGTTTTTTTCTGGTTGGTAAAAGCAAGCATTCTTTTTCACCATCTTTATAATCCTTCAAACAGTCAACCCATTAAAACAAATTCCTCTGCATCAATTTCTCTTATTCAAAACACTCAGTATTTAATCTAAATTATGCTTTTAGATATTTACATTCTGCTAAGTATCCAACATGAAGATAATATATGCTCACAAGAGTCAACTAACAAAGGAAAGTATAATCAAATTACATCAGCCAGAAGACAAAACCTCTTGGGTTTTATGACTGGCTGGCTTCAGGATGCTAATTTGTCCTTTCCACAGAGAATACTCTATTCTTTCTGGAAATTTCTGTTTAAATTATTTCCTCACAAATTGTAATTATTCATAACCAGATATACATGAGTCTTATCTGTAAGTTCTGCTCAATATATATATGTGTGTGTGTGTGTGTGTGTATGTGAGTGTGTGTGTATGTGTGTATGTGTGTGTGTGTGTAGGCATACATATATACATATGTATGTATATGTGTATATACATATATATGTGTGTGTGTGTATATATATATTTGAGGTAAGGAGGTAGAATAATACAAATTGATAGCACACAAGAAGAGCCACACTGAACAGATCATAATTCTTCTATTGTCAAGGATTTCTAAGGATTGATAAAATGAATTTTTGCCCTAATTTTAGTTTTTAAAACCAAAACGAAGTCTCATCTACATAAAGATTCAAGAATCAACTCCCCACCCACCCATTCTGGGCAAGAATGCATGGAGCTCAGATAGAGCACACAAGCAATAAGACAGGAGAAATAAAATTATTGGTCAGATGTTCTAGTCATTGAAATTTTTTTAATCATTAAAAATAACCAAATAAATTTATTTAATTATCCTAAATTATTCTCTATACTTATGTAGTCTTCAGAATCCCTAAGTCATTGGGTTAGTTAATGCAAATTATGTATATTTTAAAAAGATATTCATGATATAAATTTTCATTGATCCATTTTCTTCCAACCAACATAACAACATAGTTGTTTTCTTTAAATTTAATGTATTTAGAACACAAATGTGGCCTGATTTGTCACCTGCACAGCACCCTTTGCACACCATTTCCAGTGAGTGGACTGTTTCTCAAGGATCGCCTGGGGACTCTCTCCAGCCCTATTCAGCAGTTACTGGAATGCTAGATGGTGCTTGCATCTTTGCAAATTTTACCAAGCTGTTTTTCATTTATGGATTTCTACTTTCATTCTCTATGCTAATTCCAATCATGCACAAACAGACTCTAAAAAATCCACCACTTGAAATCATTTATGCAGAAATTTCAGTCTTAGAAAGATTCTTCTGTATTTTCCCTCGGAGGTATTATATAAATGTTCTCTCTCTCTCTCTCTCTCTCTCTCTCTCTCTCTCTCTCTCTCTCTCTCTCTTTCTCTCTCTCTCTCACTCACTCACTTTGTGTGTGTGTGTGTGTGTGTGTGTGTGTGTGTTGTACTGTGTGATGTTGTGTGTGCATGTGTATAGGACATTAAATCAAAGTGGAACTAAGAGAAGGTAGGAAGAGATTGAGCTGGAGGAGAAAGCTGGAAACAGGAAAGGAATTAAAATATACGTGAAAAACAGAGGGTATATCTGGGAGGAGGAATGGGACCAACAGGAGAGAATCAGGAAGGGGGAAGGGTGACACTTCAGGAGAAAAAGAATAAAGTAAAATAATATATACATGTAGAAATGTTACAACCAAACATATTATTTTGTATGATAAAACCATTAGTAATATTTTGGAAATTTTCTGTTAAGAAAACTCAATGAACATGCTAAGGCAAAAGGGTAAAATTCCATGGGACTCACCCCCTAGACAAAGAACTACAGACAACTAATGACTACTAGGAGGAGTCTTAGCCTCTTCCAGGAAAGAGTCCCTTATAGATTGTCCAATTTAGAGTGGTCTGCTCTAAATCAATATACATTAAAAAAAATAAAATTGATTCATCAGGTTTTTATTTGTATATTTGTGCATATATATGTATATATGCATGTCTATGTATGCATATACCTCATATATACATGTATAAACATATGTATTTAATATGCATATATATGAAACAAAGAAAAGAGGTTACCTACTTGAGAGTGGGACTAAGTAAAAAGGGTGGGAAGGAGAGTAGCTTGGAGGGATTGGGGGAAGAAAGGGATGGAAGAAATTGGTGTAATCCTATTTCAATTAAAATATATTTTAAAATATTAAAAATTTAAAAATTAAGAAAAATCTCTATCACCTTGCTCTCCTAACAAAATCTTTCCTTTTCAAATGTGCTATTAAATTTTCCGAGAAGCAGATATTTTTTCTTCCTCTTCATCTCTCTCAATGTCATTTTTAGGAATTCAAATGGCTAATTACAGATAGACTACATCAATCACAAAATAATAAAGAAAACCTAAGAGCAACCTTTCAGAAACAAGCTAAGCCATCCCTTCCTATGGGAAATGTATTCTACCACTTGGGTATGCACCAAAAAGCAAATACATACCGTAAAATAAATGTCTATCTAATTTGAGAAATAAAGTCCTCTCTCAGAGTTTTGATATTGGTTGACTTGAAGTGGATCAGACTATCTTTCTAATGGCCAGTTTGGAATACACAGATATTGTTATGACAGATTTTGTTATAGTATATAAATGTTGAGCCATGAAGTGGATCTTAAATCTAGGTGCTCATGAGTATTGTGATGATTTTTTAAAAATATCTAAAATAATCAAATCTATTTAACTGACCTGGTTTAAGACCTGATGTTCATGGCTAAGAACCACTGGAATAAATGAGTTTTTTCTTTCCTAGTTGGAGTTGAATTGTTAAACTAAAAAAATAAAAAAAATAAAAGAAAAATTACCCAATCAAATTTTATTTAGTTAATAAAATAAGCTTATGTTCATTCATACATCAAATATGCCTGCCCTCAAAGATGTCACATATTCAGCAGGGAAGAAACCAATTTTCCAGTTTTTAGTGCTAGTCTTGCAGGGTATAGTAAGAGGATACAGACATTGCATGTCACTCATTGCTACAGAACATTCAGTAACTCTTGACATGTGCTACAACCTTCTGTGTAACTGCCTTATATTTCTTTGAGTTTATAGTTTGAACTCTGGTTCTTTGTATATCAAGTTTTAGGGAGGGGAGTCAAGGCAGAGTGTACAAATGCATTTCTGATGGTTCATATGTGCACCTATATTCTAAGAAACACAATTCTAAACATCTATCATCCAATCTCCAAATATAGGGAAGTGACCCTGGTTTTTGTTCAATGTATAGTAGTCTTTTTGGCTATTTGCTTCAGGATTTTTTTTTTTTCTTCTAAAAAAGAGAGGCTGATAAAGTATCATTAATGATCAGAGTTTTTTAACGCAAGTCATGGGTTATTCCAATCCTTAAAGATTATATACACGAGGCACAAGAAGATATTACAAAAGCACAGAACATTTTGTAAGAGCTTTGAATCTTTGCCTGAGAATTTGTGTAACAACCAGTCAGACAATAAAGTAGCCCTTTTCTCAAGCACCATAATGAAGAGGGTAAAAGCTTAAATTTGTTTTCATGCTTGCCAATCATTTCATTAGCTAAGGGTAGCAGGTCATCTCTTCCCTGGGTAAGTAGTGAAAAATTCAGGTGGACAGAGTTGGGACAGGACCTCATTAATTCTTCCTTCCAAGGGTCAACAGTGAAACAAAATTCATCAACAGAGGCTGAAAAACAGTATAAACAGCATCTGGTGTTATTTGACATTGTGTTACAAAGAAAATGAAAGCTATTGAATCTGAAAGGTTTATATCTATTGAACTTTGTATCTTGAGGCCCTGCATCTTCCCCTTACAACATTACCCATAAGATCTCTCAAATAACTGAGAATCTGCCTGAGAGAACAGGTCTTGACCTTTAGCAGTGAGGATATTTGAGGATGAAGATCCTGGCTCAGAACAACTCAGAACTTCCTAGAGATTATGTACCTTGGTCATAGGTAATGAAGGAAGAATGCAAAAAATAATGAGCTGGGACTGCTGTCATACTCAGTGAGAGGATGTAACACACATGTAGGAAGAGGAACAGGACCAAATCAGGCATATATAAATGCAATGTATAATAATTGTCCTCAGCAAAGTGAATCTTGCAGCATATACCAGTGTTTATGCCTTGCGATGGGAGCTTGCATCACTCAGACAATGGTAAATGTTAGTGGAGAGGGGAGACTTTCTGGAAGAAGCATAATTGAAATTAAAGCATTCAAACCCAGTGACTCTCATCTAGGCAGAGATATAGCTCAGTGGCAGAATGCTGTCCTGTCCTGTGCCTGGATTTTGTGTCCATCCTCAGCCCCTTGTATGTATATGGACAGGTAGGAAGAAGAAAACATTGGTGATGTTAGATATAATCAAAATTTTGGATGTAGAAGAAAGTAAGGTGTTACTTGTAGACAGAGGGCCAGAAGGCATCTAGAGTATGGGCAAGTTAAAATGTGGCCATTGCAAAGGCCTGATACAGTCATGTAGGCCAAGCGGTATTATTGGTGACAGGAGAACTACAGAAAACTGTCAAGTCCAAAGCGGAAAAACAACATGGAGCTAGATTTATAATGCACTGAAGTATTCCTACTAATAGGTACCACATGTTGAATGTTGATTTTTTAATGGTATACAATTGCTCATAATAGTATAGCACAGCTGTTATTAACCATAACCATGGGCCAGAAATACCAGGGAAGTTAGCCATTCATTAAACAAGCACATGAGTAAACCGGTCCCAGAGCCCATAAGTTCCCCTGCATTCTGCTGCTTTCTCTAGTGGTAGGCATGGTTTGTGTTTGAAACATTGGAAACTTTATTCTCTCCAGTATCCTGTGCTTCTGGATTCCTAGATGGATAAAGGATTCCAGTGTTGAAAGCCCCTCCCTCTCAACCTAGATCTTACCTTTGTGGTGTGTGCAGCATGGTGGGGAAAGAGGGAAGCTGACAGACAGTTACAATAAACTGTGATGCACACCAGGGTGTAGTAAATAATGAATAAATGTTTAAAATGTGATATTCACTAAGAATGTGTCATTAGTGTGAGATTTTACTGTGGATCCCACTTCTGGTATTATCCACTGAACACATGACTTGGCTTCTCAAAATGTATCAGTTTTCTCATCCATAACATGAAATTTTTTAATGAAACTTTAAAAATATTTACTTCTTTAAACCTTTCTTGAAACCTTACTCTAACTGGCAAGTAACAGACCAAATTCATTTACCATGTTCACTGTGCACCATTGTGTGAGAAAAAAACTTTCAATTCATCCAAACAGTTCACTGTTGTTTACAATCAAATCAACCAGAAAAAAACAAATAAGTCAGGGCCAACACACAAATCTATAAGGCAGCAGTTTTCAACCTGTGGTTCACAACCCCTTTTGGGGAAGGGCCACATATCAGATATACTGAATATCAGATATTTACATTACTGTTCATAGCAGTAGCAAAATTACAATTATAAAGCAGCAACAAAATAATTTTATGATTGGTCATCATTACAATATGAAGAACTGCACTAAAGGGTTGCAGCATTAGCAAGGTTGAAAGCACTGTTATAAGAGGATAAAATAACAAAAAAATTCTTACCCAGACCCTGTATAGGTGGACTCTCAAATGAGTGATATTATGGTATTTTAAGAATAAAGAACTGCAAGTCACCTGACCTGTTCCTGCCAGACCCTTCTCGCCACTGAATCCCCCCAGAGGGACCAGGAGGCAGAACAAAGGTCCCAACATCACACACCATTCCTGCCCTGCCCCTCCACCCTCGGCTAGAGAGAGAGGAGAGGAGAGACCCCACCTGTACGCACTGGAAGAAGAGATGGGAGGACTACAGTATAAGAACACATCCAAAGACAAAAAGACTTATATGACACCACCAGAGTCAAGGATTCTATGCCAGCAAGACCTGAACATTCCAATGTAAATGAAGCAGAAGAGAATGACCTTAAAACAACTTCATGAAAATGATAGAGGCCCTCAAACAGAAAAAATCCCTTAAAGAAATGGAAGAAAAAACAAAACAAAAAAAAAATGCAAGAAATCAACAAATCTCTTAAGGAAAGCCAAGAAAGAAAAAAAAAAAAAACAATCAAACAGATGAAGAAAACAATTCAAACAGTCCAGGACCTAAAAGCTGAAATAAAGACAATAAAGAAAACACAAACTTAGGGGATCCTGGAAATAGAATAGCTGAGTAAACAATCAGTAATTACAGACACAAGCATAACCAACAGAATACAAGAGATGAAAGAAAGAAGCTCAGGTGCTGAAGATAAACTAGAGGAAATAGATTCATTGGCCAAAGAAAATGTTATATTGAACAAATCCTTAACACAAAATATCCAGGAAATGTGGGATACTGCGAAAAAAACAAAACCTAAGAATAATAGGTATAGAAGAAGGCAAAGAAGCCCAGTTTAAAGGTGCAGAAAATATATTCAACAAAACCATAGAAGAAAAAATTTCCCAACCTGAGGAAGGACAAGCCTCTGAAAGTACAAGAATCTTACCAAACACCAAACTGGACCAAAAAAAAATCCTCTTCCCACATAATAATCAGAACAAAGAAAGAATATTAAGAGCAGTGAAAGAAAAAAGGCCAAAGTACCATATAAAAGCAGACCTATCCGAATTACACCTGACTTCTTCATGGAAACACTGAAAGCCAGAAGGTCCTGGATAGATATTCTACAAATATTAAGAGACCATGGATGCCAGCCCAGACTACTATATCCAGCACAACTCTCAATCACTATAAATGGAGTAAACAAGATATTCCATGATAAAAAAAAAAAAAACAGATTTTCATAATACATATCCACAAATGCAACCCTACAGAAAGTTCTGTAAGGAAAACTCAAACCCAAGAAAGTTAACTACATTTACAAAAGCATAGGCAATAGATAATCCCACTTTACCAGAAGCCAAAAGAAAAAGCAGGGTAAATCTATTCACACTACCAAGAACAACAACAAATGCAAACAAACGAGAATTAACAATCAATGGTCCTTACTCTCCCTCAATATTAATGGTCTTAACTCACCTATAAAAAAAAATAAAAACACAGAATAACAGAATGGATATGAAGACAGAATCCATTCTTCTGCTGCATACAAGAAACACACCTCAACTTCAAAGGCAGATGATCAATACCTCAGAGTAAAGGGTTGGGAAAAGATCTTCCAATCAAATGGACCCAAGAAAAAGCTGGTTTAGCTGTCCTAATATCAAACAAATTAGACTTCAAACTAAAATCAGTCAAAAGAGATGGAGAAGGTCATTTCATATTCCCTCACAGGAAAAGACCATTCTGATGAAGTCTCAATTAGGTTTTCATTTTATTTTACATATCAATCCCAGTTCCTTCTCCCTCCCTTCCTCCCTCCCTCCCTCTTCCTCTCTCTCCCACTCTCCCATGCCCATCCTCCCCTCCCATCCCCTCCCCACTCCACATGTAGGGTGATGCCTTCCAGGAGGCATCTATCAAGTCATTTGGAGTAGGAACTAGGTCTTCTCTCCTGTTTCTAGGTTAAGGGAGTATCCTTCCATGGAGAATGTGCTCCCAAAGTCCTTTTGTGCGCCAGGGATACATCCTGGTTCCACGGTCACAGGTCCCTTAGACTTCTCAGGCCTTGTAACTGAGACACATGTTTAGGGGTCTGAGTCAGTCCAGTGCTGGATTCCCACATATTAGTCTGGGAGCCCATTAGCTCCTCCTTGTTCAGGTCAGCTGTTTTATACTATTGTTTATAACACTTTTAATCCATACTAGTTCACTTAAACATACATAAACACACACACACACACATATATATATATAGTCACTATTCTTGACACTGTGAGATCTATGTTATTTCTGACACACTGCATATTTTTCCTTGCTTTTTTTCCTGTCGCTTTTCCCTTTTCTCTTCATCTGAGACCGACTTAGTGAACTACATCTACTGCTGTCTGTGAGCCACAGCTTCTGCTGGCTTCCCTGACAAGATGCACCACTGAACATTGAGAAGGGAGAGCCAGGGCTAGTAGGTTTAGCTACGCATCTATGGTTGATGCTAATTTCAGATCATCAGTGAAAGGTATCAGCTCCTGTCAGGGGGCCATCCCTGATAATTTCCCTTTCCACATTTCCTGGGTAGCCTCTTTTTCTCTTGTACCTTTCAGCCAAGGTGTTTTGACTTCTCCCAGCCACTGCTAGTCTTTGGCTGACCCATGCTCCCCTTTTATTTTCTTAAATCTTACAGTTCTATGAACTTTACGTTTTCTTCCTAGGATAAACAAATCTATTTGACTAGGAAATTCCCAATAAAATGCTTATATCTACCCAGAAATCCAAAACACAGATAGTCACAAAGCATCTTGAACCTTAAGTGATGCCAAGTGTTTGTTTTTGTGGTTGAGTTTATCCTACACTGACACACAGTATATGTGTTCTCAATTATACACACAGCTTCTAAAGTCAGTTCCATCCCCTTATCTCAAGTTAGAGAGTTCAAAACACAGCAGCAAGAAAAATCCCATCCAAATCTTCTACAAACTGAAGCAGAGGAATAGCTCAGGTGATAATTACACCGAGTTTTTTCTATCCCAGGACAGCTATACTAACTCTGGTCTCTTGAAGCATAGGCATATAGGTTTAACATGTTATACTTTCTGGTAGTAGATTTATGTTCATAAACACTAAAAAGTTTAAATAACTTTGCAATTCTTTACATCTCTAGAAGTACTGTTCCCTGAGATAAATGTTGAAATTGCAAAGCAAATACATCTTTAAAAATGTATTCTCTGGGTTCTCTATTTTAGAAATGTTGCTAAAGAAGTCATTTCTGAATCAGTAACTTCTTTTATAATACAAATATTCAGAATATCACTTTCTACAAAGCACTGGAACAAACAGAATTCCTTATTTTGACTATGCAACTTTTAGATAAAATGTAATAGAAAAGATATTGATTTGGCAAGGATTTTCTCCTAAAATAAGCCAACAAAGCCTTTAAAACAAAATCTCACA
The DNA here is from genome assembly GCF_943737965.1 of Phodopus roborovskii. Classification (NCBI taxonomy): domain Eukaryota; kingdom Metazoa; phylum Chordata; class Mammalia; order Rodentia; family Cricetidae; genus Phodopus; species Phodopus roborovskii. Next base: position 14,378 of record NW_026125301.1, on the reverse strand, counting down.
AGCATACATTTCCCCATTCACACAGCTGTCGTCATGGAGACCAATCCCTGGCACATTTGATGGTGTAACCTACACATCTTTCTAGCCTGAAAATTTCCCTTGTTGTCATGGAAACTGCCAGTCACTAGCCTTTCTATTCTTTGATGCTCCCATAGATACCACTGAAATTTCAGCTGTGATTTTCCCACTCTCTAACGATCTTAGTGTTATCAGACAATGCTAGGAAGAAAACAAAATAAAATTTCTGACACCTTTCAACCAAATGTACAATCATTTTCATCCATAAACCCCTGCAATAAACTCATTAGGACTAATTTGCTTTGCAGAAATCCTAGGAGATACTTAGGTTGTTGAGGCACTCTGAAGAGTTTAACAAGAATGATTATTTCCCATGTCCTTAAAAAGAATCAAGCCATAAGAGTTATTAGTACTATAGTAATTTTTTTCAAACTAAGAAAAAGCTGAATTCAATGGACTTTAAAGTCTACTCCTTCTGGAAAATTATTACAAGGAAATTTCAAAATGTTAAGTCCCCAGAGATAACTCAATAAAAATGTTACGTTACATTCTACTTTGTGCATAAAAATAAACCCACCACTTAGAAAAAAGATGAATAGAAAAAGGATACAAAAATTCTGATCACCCGACTTCCCATGGAATACTGCAAGACCTGTCAACAATGAGCCTGCCTTTTCATGAGTTTACTTTCTAGTTTGCCTTAGTCCTGGTGATTATTAATCATGGACAAAACTCATTAAAAAAAACAATTATCCCTTATATAAAATAAAAATATGTTAGTCATTATAAAGGCAGTCACAGATACCTGTTATTTTTAAATTATTCTAAGAGGATCTAGGCACAGAATTATGAAATAGTGATAGATTGGCTATGGACATTAATATAGGAAGGATAAAATTAATAATGATCCTTGGATTTCTGGATTCATGAGGAAAGGAACAGAAAAGTGGTTGAGCTATTCTGTAAAACAGAGAACATAAAGAAGACACTCATAGGGTTTGAGGTAGGAGAATGCATGGGAGCCGATTCTAGAAAAGGCTATCTGTATAGTATCCATACAATACTGAGTTTCTAATGTACTGAGTTTCAATATCTAGTAGATATTGAAGGTCAGATAACTAACTTGTTTTCCATATTATTAATAATGATAATCCCCGCTGAAATTAATGCTTTATGATATTGTCATGACATACCAAATCAGTTATTATGCAGTTGACCAATATTAATCCATGGATAAAATTCCAAAAATGCTAATTTGTAGAAACAACTTTAACATTCCCAAACCAGAGAATATATGATAAAATTTTTCATGAAAATGACAACATTGTATAAAAAGTAAGTTATATTCGTACTTTATTGTGAGGCTGACTTATAGCCACACACAAATATTGATTCTTATTCTTGCCACAACAAAGTCTATAATCTTCCATTAGCAAAGAACACACACTGACTGACTGTTTGGGTCATGGCCAATGTGCCTGGGCACAACCTTCTTCATGATAGCACCTACTGAGCTGATGATTTGGATACTCTGTAGGGTTCCTGGGCATAGGATAATGAGATAGTGTGAAGCCTCTTGGAAAAGAAATAGAATACTAACAAATCAGTAACCTGTGAGTTTATTTGGGATGAATTAAACTTAAGTTTGACCAGTTGTATAGCTTAGAACAGCAATGTTTTCAGCAAGCAGACAAGAAACTTCGACAGCCTCTGGAACCTCTGGGTTACCCAGCTAGTGGGAAAACATGATGATTTCTGGATTCTAAATCCTAAAGTTCAGGGAAATAACTGGTGTTCAGAACTGATATCTAAATGTGTAGTAGATGCTGTCTATGGACTAACCTTTAGGGGAAATGGTTGTGATGGACAGATCCACAAATGGCTACCATGACTGAACCTTAAATGGCTCATCTTTACTTAAATCATGATATTTGACATCTGGAAATTGAGTTTATGAAGAAGTTTAAAGAACATAAATATAGAAAACCAAGAATTGGAATTTACATGAAAACACTGTTGATGGCAGTATTTTATCAAATTAAATACTTAGTACCACTTTTAATATAAAATTATCACCTTTTCAAACATTAATATTCCTTGTTTTAATTATGCATTACATTTTATTAGAATATATATAGTACATATATATATATATATTACTTCAAACTACACAAGATGTGAAATGATATTAGAATATTAGATTCATTCTTAGCAATGCATCTTATCTTAGAAGTATGAAGAAATCACTACCTACTGTGATCTACTTTGACCAGGATTTCTTCTTATCATAACTGACATCTGAAATCAAATATTATCTCTAGAGATAACTAGTTTTATAATCAAAGTGCATATCCATTAAGATACATATTATCTTCACCATCAGGAACCTCAACAAAGAAAGCAACCCCATCAGATTGGCCTGAAGACAAGTCTCTAGGTCATTTTGTTAATTAATGACTGATGTGGGAGGTGCCAGACCACTGTGGGTGGTGCCACTACTGAGTAGGTGGTCCTGGGGTACATAATAAGCCAGACTGGGCAAACTATAAAGAGGTAAGTCAATATTCAGCATTCCTTCTGTTTCCAGTTCCCACATCCAAGTTCCTGCTTCCAGGTACTTGTCCTGCCCTGATTCGCCTATATGGTAGACTATTACTTGAACATGTAGCTAAATAAGCTCTTTCTTCCCTGACCATATAAACAAAACAAAAAAAACTATATATACTCACTAGAGCATAGATGATACATATAATAGGTAGATAGATAGATAGATAGATAGATAGATAGATAGATAGATAGATAGACAGACAGACACAGACAGATACACACCGTACACACACAACCCCTACCTGTAAGGAGTACGGTTTTTCAGCCTGCCGCCACTGGTCTTGTCCCGCCGCTGCGCCAGCCCCAAATAATGCACAGAGATTGGATACAATGCTATTGGCCAGGTGCTAGTTTCTTATCAGCTAGCTCTGTCTTAATTATAAGCCATTTCTATGTATTTCCACATGGTCTAACCGAGACCGGAGGAATGGCAGTTCTGTTCTCTCCAGGCTCTCCATCCTGACTCTCCTTACTACTTCCTCTTTCCTCCTTGTCTCCTAGTCCTGCCTATCTTCCTTTCCTATTGGCCAACAGTGCCTTATTCATTAAACCAGTATGAGAAACATATATAGAATGACATCTCCCATCATCTCCTCTTTTCTGTCTAAAATAAAGAGTTTTAACCTTAACATAGCAAAATATATAACACAACAGTTATCAAGTAAGAATCACAGTTAAAAATATTTAGTCCATTAGCATTTAGCAAGATTTAAGAAATATATTTTATCATCTATTCTATCTTTGTGCGTCTAAAGTTTAAGTAACTTATCTTTAAGCCTAACTAAGGAAAACTATAACCATAACTATCTGTCTTCAACTCCCTTTAAAGACCACAGAAGGATAATATATAAACTCTAGAAATGACTGAGACAACTCCCTGCCTGGTCATCCAAAGTTCATTTGTAATCTTCCATCTTCAGCCCATAGGCCATAGTGTGTCTGGCAGACTCTTCAGCAAAGCAGGGAACTTTAAACTGTCTTTTTGTACTGGCAGTTTGTCAGTCATTTTTCTCTGTGTCCTGCATACTGTCTGGCAGACTCTTCCATAAAGCAGGAACTCTGTAGCAATGTCCATCTTCAATCAGCAGTCACTTTTTTTGTAGGTTCTGCATGTCCAGTTTATATAGCATAAAGTCAAACAGTTTAGACAAGAGCAGTATCTTGTCCAAATGGCTAGTCTTGCCATATTGAAAGCAAGCTCCATTATTAGTTTTTTTAATGTCCATCTTTCATCTTCCTCTCTGATGTAGGTGGTGTTGCCAGGAGCATTTATGTCTCACTGTCAAGAAAACCCTAAACTATTTTAAATGCCATATTCTGTAGGTCTTTGAAAGGTTTGAGGAATTCCTATCTATCTCAAATACATCTCTGTGTATCTTGAAAAACTAACTTAACTCTAAGCTTTGACTATTATAGGTAATTATCTGTAATCTGTATTAAATTTTACATTACATTCCTAAATGAGCTATATAAACATAATACCTAAACCAAAGAAGAAATATACATATCACAAAATTGACCTTAAATTGTATCAATAAATGAAAATCCATTTTCCAAAACAAAGTATTCATATCTATACCATAATCCCCTTTTTACCTTTAAAACAATATTGGTTGTGATCATTAACCATTTATAACCAATCCCATAATAATGAAAAAAAACATTTATAAACAATATTTGGGAATTTGGGTGTCGTTCTTTCCAAACTACTTCCTGCTGATAGGGGCACTGTCATGGGGGATTATAAGAAGACACAGAAGTCCTGGCTGTAGTCTGCAAGGCTGCTTTGTTAAGCTGTTTTGAATGTAGGATAACCTGGTCCTCTGTTTCAGGGGGGTCTGGCTTGATAAAACCACATTAGTCTGGAAGGAATCCACAGCTTTTTATTTTATGTGGAAACAAAGATAGAAATCCTTTTCCCCAGTAACTTGTCTTTGAACTTAAATTTTGAAGTCAAATCTTTTTTAAAATATATAAATTGAATTAATCCAGCAGCATTTTCTTTATCAGTTGTTGTTATTTTTTAGCAGTCAAACAATGCAAAGACAATATAACAACATACAGTAACCAGATTTAATTCTTTTTATATTTGTATATGCATATGTTTTTGGAAGATTCTACAGCAGTAGTTTTCCACATCACTTTTTGCAGAGTCTTTAGTGTTAGTAATGACAGTGGCAGAGATTTCCTAGACAGCCTAGTATGAATTCTAATGCGGTTACTAGTAATCACTCTTATGTTGATCTATAATGAAAAAGAACATGCTGGTCTAAGAAAAAATACAATGTGTATAATTTGAGAAGAAATGTACCACTAAGTAGTGGAAGTGTTTGAAAGAATTAGAAGAATACAGAGGTGAGGCCTTGTTGGAAGAAGTGTGTCATTGTGGTATGAGGTTCAAGGTTGCAAAAGCCCATCCCCTAGGCCCAGTTTCTCCCCCCTGCCCCCCCAAACTTATTTTTCTGTGTATCAAGAGGTAGCTCTCAGCTACTTCTCTGCCAATGCCTGTTGATAATGGACTATGCCTCATGCTGTCCTTTATAAGAGCTGTGTTGCTCATGGTGAATCTTCATGGTATTAGAGCAGTGATAGACAATTAGTTAAACCTCTTCTGGAGTTGTTGGTCAGTGGGGTCCTACAGACTTGCAGACATTATAGGTTATTGATATTGCTCTTGGTTATCCCTCAAAAAGACCCTGTTGCTAAAGACATCACACACTTGCATTATTGAACGTGAGAAAAAAAAAAAGCTGCCATTGACCTACAATGTTAATTCCTATTGGCTAGCTTTTACAGAGTTGGAAGTTGCTATACAAGTTACCATGAGGAAAAATGTCATCAATCTTATCTAGCCTTGTGGCCTGTGAAGTATACTAACTACTGGCCTGACACAGTATGTCCATTAGTGCGGTAGTGGCACGAATGTCATGGGAGTAAAAAACAATCACTTTTGATTGGATTTAAGGCCTGCTCCTTAAGATAGAAACCATGCATCACACTATTAACAGGGCCAAGAACCCGCAAGTATATAGACCAGGCCCTCAGAAGGAGCCTACTATTATTATTCTGCTAAATGGACATTCTCAAACCAACTCCTAATAACTTATCACTATATCCATAGGTTATTATCCCTCAAACCTTATCGGAGAAGCTTCTTTTTGCAGTAGACCATGATTAGCATAGATACTCACAATGGCCAAGGTGTAGAGAATCAAAGATTATAAAATACTTAGCCCTAAGTGGGACCTATATATAATAGTTCATCCCCACAAGGCTCAGAGATCATTGAGAAAGATCTGGGGGAAAAGACTGTAAGAGTCAAAGGCAGTGGCTGACTACAACAAAACAGTGTTTTCTGCACACTGGTGCAGAGGCTTTCTGGGTGCTAGCATTAAAGGCATGCACCACCATGCCTGGCTTGAAGTTACCTTTATAACACATCTCTAAATTTCAGCTTTCATCATTTGCAGAGTTTTATATTAAGATCATTATAAACATAGAGCTCATGTTCCAAGTTTGGCTAAAGACAAGATGCTCCTTTCTTCCATCTTCACAAATAAGAAGTATCTCTCATCTGGACATAGTTTACAGCTACAGGATGCTCTTGAAGAGATGATTTAGCAGATTACTACTGCATCGTGACTGTAAATTTACCACTCTAGGATACCAGATAGAAATTTTCTAGGTATTCGTTATCTTATCTTCAAATCCACATTAAACACTGCACTACTATAAACCAGATACTAGACTTACATTGTTAATAGGCAGCAATGACTAAAACCAGAATGATCACTGTATTGAACCTTCAAATAGCAAAGGAGATATTAAATGCTGAGCTACACATGATTGTTTCTTTTCAATTGCACTGTATAAAATGCCACAAAAGAGAAAAAGCACACAGTGCCAAAAGACATGTCCTATTGAGTGCAGAGAAAATTACAGTTTGAGCAAAGATTAAAAGAAGATATGGAATTGGCTGGAACACAAGAAGTAAGAAAAGAAAGAAGAGACAAGGATATTGAGATATAAGGCTGGGGGTTATTTATTAGGTAGAACCAAGGGAACAGATTATGAATTTAAAAGCAAATGATCTCTATAACCTTAATGATTACAAATTACCCTCATGAATCACTATCATCCTCCCTTAAAAAGAAAGGAGAAGGAAAAATAAGATGAGCACTCCTTATACAGTAAGTCTCTGTACATGTACATCTCAATGCACCTGGAATAAGAGACATGTCTGGAAGCAGAATTCAAGCTCAGATACTTATTTCCACGGTGACATTTAAAGCATATGTACTATCTATTCCTTTACATATTGGGGAAAATATCAGGAAGATATATAAAGTGAGTCTCATAAAACATTACATTTTTAAGAATTAATTTTCTTATTTTAACTAAAGGGTGATAGTGTTTACTGTTCACATACTCAGACTAAGATGGCTTTAAAATTTTTAATGTATAGATGGAAGGATAAATAATGCTAAGAAGGTGAACTAAATCCATTTTCACCTAAGTTTAATAGGTTTTCCAATTAAGAAATCAAATTTTATTATTACACTGAAACATTTGAAATAGCTAGTATTATTTAAGCAAACAGAAGTAGTGTTTCTTATCATTCAGCCTAAAAATTGTACTCATAGTGAATATAAAGCACACCTGTGGGCAATGAAAGAATTTAAACTTCTCTAGACCCTTCTTATTACTAAAGAGACAAGGTATAATTATTTAAATATTTAAGGAACATGTAAAAATTCCATACAAAGTCATTTTCAAATGGTGCAAATTTTCCAACAGAAAGGCATCAAATAATGTAGTCTGATAAAGAAGAGAACATGAAAGCAGAAGCCATTGCTACAGACAAGAGTGGCTTGGGTGAGGACATTAAAGAACAATGCAGCAGGATGCGATGAGCATTGGAAACCACAGATACAGGTCAACACAACTTGAGTGGTAACTAAAAGGAAAATGAACTAATGAAGAGCCTAACTCCAGAAGTTACAGAGGCTATGGTGAACTACAATGTGTAACTCAAAAGCAAATATTGTACCACTTAAAAAATAATTAGAACAGGTAATATACACAAATTCTGGTTAGAGCTGGAATTAAATGAGTCTACTTTAAAGAAAAAAAAAAAGGAAAGGCAAGTAGAAAGGAAGATCAAGGCACCATCAGATGATATGGCCCAAACCAGTGTAGACAGGGAGCTCAAGTTTGGAAGTCTGTAGTACAAGACTAACACATATGAAGCAGACAATTAAAGTTTCTCAAATGTGCCTTGACTCAGGAGTAGTTTTTGTCCACCTCAGCCTCTTGACTTACAAAGCATTGTGCCCATATCACACATTCTCTAAATTTTATTTAGACATAACCAAAATTATGCAACAACATAAATTTAAAGACAGAATGAATAACCAAACATGCATTTCCCAGGAAAAATTATGTATTTGCTTCTAATTGGCCAGTGAGGATGAATATGTCAAAGACAGCTAGGCAGTATTGAGTCCAGAAGACTGCAGTAAGTTAGAAATAATGGGGTGATAGGAGGTGAGTTGACCTTTTGATCTGTTGAAGCATCTGTAGCACTAAGCAAAGGTTATGCACAGAAGTGAAGCATGAGTGGGGTCCCTTCTCAGTGTGTACCCACAGATTTGGAACAACATATTGAGATGAGATGCATTGTATGCTGAGAAAACAATGGCATTTTTTTTTAAATTTCATGTTACAGACAGTATCTGACCTGAGCTGGAAAAAAAAATAATAATGAGGACTCCAAGGCTCAAGGCAAACTCTCATAGTCCTATCTTAGAGAGACTGTGAAAGGAATTTGGTAATGATTCAATTGAGGGCTGAGTACTTGATGGAAAAGTTTTGAACTTCTACTATAAATCTGAACCCTTCTGAACTGTGCATCAAGCCAACCATGTCCACAAGAAGCAAGACTTATCTTACAGATGCTCATGATCTGGAGGCTCTTAATATCATTTTACTCCCAACACCACACAGCAACCCATCACTAATATGGTTCTGGTACAGTGGCCTGGAATAAACAAATTCAAAATGGCCTTGAGTGCTGAACAGTTGGCAACAACACACTACAGCACACTCAGATCATTAAGTTGCATGGATACCAACATGTGACAGACATCTCAACACTACAATCAATTCTCTTTTCTCACAATGAGAGAGCATTTGTACCAAAAAAAAAAAAAAAAAAACAAAACAAAAAACACAGGAATTTATAATTCAGGATCCAAATTCATATAAAGAATTCAAGGCAGTCCACTAGGCTCTGGGCCCTGTTTTATAAGAAAGTTTTTTTTTGTGTGTGTGTGCATCTACCCATATTCCTTTTTCTGACAACATACACACTGATTCCCTTAAACCTTTAAATACAGGTAGACGTTTAAGATACTAGAAACTACTGAACAGAAAAGAAATTAAGACACCAGGTGACAAATGAAGAATGTATTTCAATGGACTCATACTTTTATGTAAAATCCTTGATTTTCAACACATAAGAAATATGCCTACATTGTATATGTAAAATACATTTATAATTTTAAATCTAAAAAAAATCAGGAAACTAAATTGTATACAGTAACTACATAGTTATATTAGTCATTAGTATATTAGTTAATTTACATTTAACTCCATCCATAAAAACATTTTAAAAGAATCATTAATTATTGAGATAATTTTAAATTTCAAAATATTTGTCATTCTGTAAATTTTCACAAAGTAAACATGTTGGGTAAATATTATATATACTTTATAAAGACACAAAGAGATGGCAAGGCTCCAAAATAATTATAAAGATATTTTGTGTATGGATATACTAGTCAGCCAAAAATGACCTACTCTCAGATTTCTTTTTGAAGACCTATAAGTTGGAGTTTGTTTTTCTGGTGCCTGTCCTTGAGTTTCCATTACTGTGAAAAGACACTATGCTGTGATCACAGCTACTCTTATATGGTAAAACATTTAATGAGGTCGCAGCTTACAGTTTCAGTGATGTAGTCCATTACCATTATGGCTGAGAATGTGGCAGTGTTCAGGTAGACATGATTCTGGCTACATCTTGACCAGAAGGCCACAGGAAGTGGTCTCAATATCCCACCAAGCAAAGCTTCAGCATGTATGAGACCTCAAAGCCTGCCTGCACAGTGACATACTTCCTCCAGCAAGGCCACACCTACTCCAACAAAGCCATACCTCCTAATAGTGCCACTCCCTTTGGGGGCCATTTTCTTACAAATCACCACAGTCCCTAACCTGTCCTCATATATCTTGGCCTTTTCAATGACACAGGATCTAATTATGGTTTTCCCCCTTATTTGTTACAAAAGTTTCCCCTAAAATTTAGAAATCATTTTAAGAGAAAATTCAAATTTGTCCTTTGAAAGCACTCAAGATAATATTGCTTCACCCAGAAGGTTACAGTGTCAACAAATCCTTCACCTCCTCTGACTTGTTATCATGAGTTCTACCGGAGAAAGCCAAAATCAAGATAGCCAAAGAGCAATAACTCACCACTCTTACAGGACAGGAATTGGCCAAAATGCATGGTGTTGGCATAACCTGGCTTGTATGTCATCTAGTTTTCAAGGGCTGGGCCTGCTATGCCTCCTGAATCAATCATACACATACCTCTGTGGTTGAAGAGCTGTGCTACCCTAGCGCTAGCAGCATGTCTGTCAAGATGCAGACCTTTCCCAGTTGTCTTTCCACCCCTTCCCTCTCCCTCACAGAGTCTCTAACCAGATCCATCATCTCAATGACCCTCTCCACAAATGTGTCAGCATGTTCCTCATCTGTATTCCCATCCCTTGATACAATTTGGCACTTAACTATAGGATATCCTATAAAAGTATCTAGCAGCCACAGTTATGAATGCTTTGTCTTTCCCAAAGTACTGTGAGATCTTGGAAAATGGAGAATTCTAGAGTCTCTTCGAGTGGTTCAGACTAGGTGTCATATAGGAAAAGTCAGATATGGCAAAAAAAAAAAAACAAAACAAAAAACAAAAACAACAACAAAAACAAATTCTCAAGAGAGAATTCTTAAAATAAACATCCCTATGTTGAGTTGTCCTGATGTCATTCAATCTAGTCCACTGTCCAAAGAGCTATAGGATTTCACTCAAGAAACAACACTGACAACACTGGTGCCAAAGTAAAGGATCTAATGTCATTAGCTATTTACCTTCAGCCTTTTCTAACCATACACAAGTTAATGAAAGCTTACTCTAAGATTCTGAATAGACACCAAATGCTGAAGACTCTATCTTAGATCATTCTTTAATATCATCAACAGAAACTCTTCAGAGGTGCACAAAACTGTTGGACATGCTCCGTGTCAATTAAAAATGACTTGGTTTGCCATTAATTTCTCATCAAATTTAAAAACAAAGATAAAATTGTGTCAAATGTGTGAAGAAAAGGTGGGATTAAGAGGAATGGGGGAGAAAGAGAGACAGACTTGAAGCAAAGGAAAGAACAAAGAAGAGCCCACGTCATTTAAATAACACAAAACTCATGTGTGGCTCAGCCCTTTCAGCCCGAGGTAGAGGTAAGAAGGTAGTGGCCTGCTGCTGTGTTTTTTTTGATATTCGGCTTGAACCCCAATATCAGTCTCTAGGTCTTATTTTTTCACGCTACAGAAATGTCCCTGTTTCATCTGTGACAAGAATGTTTATTTCAGAGACTAAGAGACAGAACTAGTCTGAATTTGAGCAGCCAGAATCTGTAAATTCTCCTTAGATGTGAATTTAGGACTGTATGAGGAACAATTGGGACAAATCATGGGGTAACAATGTCCTGGAAAATTACCCAGGAATGCTAAATAGTAACAAACAAACAAAAAAAAAATGATAGGACAAATGAGTTAAGAGAAATGAAAGTGCTACTTTGAAGACACATTGGGGAATTATACTTAATTCCAGGATGGATTAAAAAAAAAAAATGAGACCATAAGAGGGAGTTACGATATAGGTGACAAGTAGTTCTGTCAACTGTGTGCAGCATCCCCAGTTAGTAGAACTCTTCAGGAAGGGTTAAGGGGTATGGTCTTATTGGGATAAATTTGTTACTGGGGGGTGGGCTTTGAGATTTTAAAAGCCCACAGCAAACATGTCACTCTTTTCCTGCTGCCTGCATATCAGGATATAAAGCTGTTGTGGGAAATGTGTACACTGTGCAAAGATGTATTTGCTGTGATTGGTGTAAAGGAAAGCTGAACGGCCAATAGCAAGGCAAGCAGTATAGGTGGGATTTCTGGGGGAGAGAAAGGAAAAGGAGGAAAATCAAGGTATGTAGGAGATGTCAGGAGACATGGAGAAGAAACAGGAGGTGCAAGACAGAAGAGAGGTAACATGTAATAGAACATAGATTAATATAAATGGGTTAATGTAAGTAATAAGAACTAGTTAGAAACAAGCCTAAGCTATAGGCCAAGATTTCATAATTAATAAGAGGTCTCTGTGTTATTATTTGGGAGCTGGCTGGCAGGACAGATAAAGACTCATTACATAAAATTCCCAGCTACTTCTCCAGCACCATACCTGCTTGTCTGCTGCCACAGTGTCTACCATGATAATAATGAACTAAGCCTCTGAAACTGTAAGCAAGTCATCAAATAAATTATTTCCCCTGTAAGTTGCCTTGGTCGTGGTGTCTCTTCACAGCAACAGAACAGTGACTAAGACACACCTTCTACAACACTGAAGGAAATCATGCATAGGCTTTCTCAGTGTGGGGCATAACATTTATATTTATAATATGTGCATCAAAAGGGTCTTATTCATTAACAAGAATTATTTATAAACGAGTAACAATAATATAGTGGGGGAAATAGTTAAGTAAAAAATACTACACTTGGGGCTGAATAAATAGTTCAGTCAATAAAAGCCAAAGGAGTCTGATCCCTCATACCCCATATTCAAAAATGCCTTAGGCCTGGTGGTACATGCTTATGATGCCACACCTGGGAAGGCAGATCCTTTATTCTCATTGGCCTTCTACCCTATCCTACTTTGAAAGTCAAACAAATGGACCTAAGAAATGAGATCTAATGTTCTCCTCTGCCCTCCACATGCACAGGCACATTTGGACATCCATACCTTCCACACAAACACAAACATGCACACACATAAACTCTCACATAAACAAATGTACATAATCATACATACACCAAACAGCACATTCACCCATCAGGATAAAGTCATGGCTTTCTAACAATGAAATACATCTTCATGTAGACCTCAATCATTCTCATAGTGTCTTTTATATTCCTTATCAAAATAGAGTCTATCTGGAGGGTATGGACCAGGGTCAACAGATTTTATTTTCAAAGCACATGCTTATGCTTTCTAGTATTATTCCAATATCTACTTTGGTTTTTAAAAAATGCTCTAAATATAATCACACCTGAGTCTGTACATTTGGTTTTCATCCTAAAGAAAAGAATGTCTCCTTGAAATCAAATAAAAATCTATAATTCTTGATGCCCTACAATCTTTAAACATTACTTACAACACCATAGTGACAACAGAGCATTCATGGGATTATTCACTTAACTGCCTTTGATTTCACACCCTGCCTCAGCAACACACACCAGGCTCTTGGTGGATACACTCTTCCCGAAACACACAGAATGATGAAGAGTGCAGGTATTCACCATCTGCCTGCCCAAATCAAAAAAGTATGAAGGGGAGAATTTCCTGTGGAACTATCCAAGTTGCATGGGGTGGTGTGAACTACATAGCTCATGTATTACAGAAGAGAGAGACAGAGGGCTCTGTTTTTATTTCCATAAAACCTCACACTGGGGCCACTTGGAGATTCCACAACTGGCACAAATTGTTTTCAATGTCTCAGTGAATCTTGTGTTCGTTGCAATACTATCTTTTCCAAGGCAAACTCCCTGCCCAAATACATTTGGAATTTCAACCATGTTATGTACCTTCCTAGGTACTTCATCCAGTGTGGACTGTGTCCTGTGTTAGTCCCAGCAGCCACATCCTGGGTACTGAGTCTGTGGTAGCAAAGGCTGCTGTATTTGCCTATTATGTCCCCCAAAATTTTTACATTGGAATGTTGGTTTCGAGTTAGATGTCCAGGAGGACCGAGAGGAGCTGTGCTTAAGTCACTGAAGACATACCACCCAAAAAGATTAATGAAATTCTTGTGAATGAGACTTTGGAAAATTCTGTCAAGAGCAACATATTCTAACTACAGTGAGCATGGTCCCTGAACCCCTCTTATTTTTCGATCTTACTATGTCATCCCTTCCATACATACTCCCACCATTGTGATGCCATCTATCATGGGGACTTTATCTGAAACTGAACACAAAAAGCCTGACAATTTTTCTGTTTCAAACTTTCTAAACTTCATGCACTAAGCAACCCCACCCTCATGGCAAATATTCCATTGTAGCAACAGACTAAATTACAAGCATTGGTAATCTGATTCCTTTGGTTGGTAATAAGGTCAACACTATAGTTTCAATTTCGAATTTACCTGTTACTGTACTGTATTTCAAAGATTTCTTTTTTTAGACATTTGGATGTGAGTAATTAGAGGTACTAATATATTTTAGAAGATTATCGAGAAAAGGTATTCAGGTTGATAGAAAAGCACGAGTATTCTCCCACCTCTGTCTTTTTGTAAGTCCATATTTGAAACAAGACACAGCTTTTAAAGTTTCTCTTCATATGACCAAAGAGTACTACTGCTAATTCTCCCGAATGT